>NW_026705595.1:300000-559666 GCF_029867415.1 Vicia villosa
AATTGGAAAATGGGCTCTAGCCCTTACTGAGTACTCTTTATTCTTTTAACCCCTTAAGAAAATGAAAGGACAAATCGTGTCAGATTTCATTGTTGACCATGCAGTGGTTGAGAATCCTCAGCAATATGTAGAGTTAAAGCCTTGGAAGTTATACATCGATGGTTCAACACATAAAGAAAGAAGTGGCGTTGGGATACTAATAATTTCTCCTGATAGAATTCCATCAAAGCTCAAGTACAAGATTGAAGGCCCCTTATGCTCCAACAACGAAGCTGAGTACGAAGCACTGATCGCTGGACTTGAAGTTTTGTTAGAATTGGGGGCAACCAGAGTCAAAATTAAAGGAGACTCAGAATTAGTGATTAAGCAACTGACGAAAGAATATAAGTGTATCAAAGAAAATTTGATCATGTATTTTGTCATAGCAAATAGGCTGCTTAAAAAATTTGAGTATGTGAAGTTAAAGCACGTCTCAAGGGTGAACAATCAAGAAGCAAATGATTTGGCACAATTAGCCTCAGGATACAGAGTATCAAAAGAAAAACTAGAAGAACTGATCGAAGTAAGAGGCAAAGCAATGGCCACAAAGCTATCTCCAAGTGATCTGGAGAACTCACAATTAGGCTTCGCTAACGAAGAGGAATTTGAAGTTCTTAACATAGATTCCTTAGTAGATACAAATTGGAGAAGTCCAATTGTGAACTACTAGAGAGATCCTTCGACAGATACAGATAGAAAGATAAAGTATAGAGCCTTATCATACTTCTTGATGGGAAATGAATTGTTTAAGAAAACTCCTAAAGGTGTTTTACTAAAGTGTCTGGGCGAAGCAGAAGCTTACTTAGCACTCTCAAATGTACACAGTGGGACATGTGGTGCTCACCAAGCAGGGCACAAAATGAAATGGCTTTTGTTTCGTTATGGAATGTATTGGCCCACTGTGTTAAAAGATTGCATAGAGTTTGCAAAAGGGTGTCAAGAATGTCAAGAACACGCAAGTATTCAACATGCATCTGCAAATGAATTAAGTTCGATAATAAAACCATGGCCTTTCAGAGGTTGGGCATTAGACTTAATTGGAGAAATTCATCCCACATCTTCCAAAGGTCAAAGATATATTTTAGTGGGAATAAACTACTTCACAAAATGGGTCGAAGCGATACCACTAGCTAATGTGGATCAAGAGGCCGTAATTGAGTTCATTCAAAGACACATTTTGTATAGATTTGGAATCCCAGAAAGTATAACCACAGATCAGGGATCAGTGTTTACTGGTCGAAAGATGCAAGAATTCGCCAAAGAAATGGGGTTCAAATTATTTACTTCTACACCTTACTACGCTCAAGCTAATGGACAAGTCGAAGCAGCCAATAAAGTAATAATTGGTCTCATAAATAAACATGTAGGGAAGAAGCCTAAAAATTGGCACAAAACCTTGGACCAAGGACTCTGGGCTTGTCGAACATCACCAAAAGAAGCTACTAATACTACACATTTCCAGTTGACATTTGGACACGATGCAGTGCTTCCAGTCGAAATATACTTGCAATCAGTCCGGATCCAAAGACAAGCAGAAATTCCCCCAAATATGTATTGGGAAATGATGATGAACGAATTAGTTGATTTGGACAAAGACAAGCTTCGAGCGTTGGAAATGATCTAAAGACAAAAGGAAAGGGTGTCGAGAGCATACAACAAAAAGGTGAAAGGTAAAACATTTATTAATAATGACTTAGTTTGGAAAGTTATTTTGCCTTTAGATCGAAAGAATCAGGCTTTAGGCAAATGGTCCCCACACTAGGCAGGACCTTTTCGAATCTTAAAAGTGTTCTCAAATAATGCTAATGAGATAGAAGAGTTGGCAGAAGATCGCAGGATTTTGAGAGTGAATGGGAAGTACCTGAAAAGATACAAGCCACTCATGCATGAAGTAAAAATTGCAAAAACGTAGACATTAAAAGTATGCGCCGTAGGCCAAAATGGTGGAGCAAGCACCAAAATGGTTTAGTATCTTAGTGAGATATATGGTGAGTAAACTAAGAAGACAGAGCAATGTCAAAATATATTTCGTTATGATTAAAAGAGTACATTCAGGTGAGAAGATTGTACTTGCATGCATAACCAAAGTCACAAAAATAGAGGCATAAAGGCACGCTAGAAGCTATCAAAAAGGCATTCAAAATTGTAGACAATAAAACTAAGGCCTACAACGCCTCGAACAATGCCTCCAACAATGCACCCTTTAGTTGATCCTTTGCTCCAAACCTTCCAAGGGTAGCAGGGGCAAGCTTTCTGCTTCAAAAAGATCTAGAGATCCTTCCATGCGCATTCTCCTCACTATTCCCTGTAGGACAGTAACCTTCCATAGGGAAGGCATGTCGCTATGCCTTGACGAGAAGCAGCAATAGCAACAGCTTCGGCAAGGTGTTTGAAAATCAGCAAGGGAAAGTTGATTTTCCTCCCCCGGATGGCACAAAGTATGAACTCCAGATCCTCCACCATGATGCTTTCTTGATCCTGATTTCGTGGGTGAAAGGTACCCACTAAAAGTTGATGCCAAATCCTGATGATCTTGGCACTAAAAGGATCATTATCCAAGAGGGCCCTCAAGACAGAAGAGGTGGTTATGCTGAAGGAGTTATCATCAAAAACTTCTCCAGAGTTCTCGCATCTCAACAGTTCAGAGATAGACGAGGGAGAAAAGGTAATAGGGGCCCTTCGAAACTTAGACACGATGGTGGTTCTTCCTTCTAGATCTATATGGAGGGACGCAAACATCCAGAAGTATGCCAGCATGTTTGGATAAATAGACCCCTCTAGGATCCCCTGATAAACCTGTAGTTGTTGGTTGGCAAAGAGTGCGTCAACATTGATATGGTTCTCATCAAACTCTTCTACAGAAAGTTTAAATTCTTTCTTAATAGAAGACCTGATAGTGTTGTAAGTTAAAGGTGTCATTGTAAGCGAGGGAGTACAAAAAGGAAATTCTTTAAACTCTGTATTCAAAGAGGTACAAGAAGAAGAGAGAAAACTTTGATAGGAATATGGAAAGAGGATGAAGAAATGAGCAGAACACCAAGGCTTATATAGAGGAAGTTGGCCATAAAAGAGTGATTATTCTTTAAATTTTGATTGGACCGCAATTTGGTTTCCCCGAGAAAAGTTATGGACTCCACCGTTTCCCGCCTTGGAAGTTGAAGTGTAATCATTTTAGAAACTGATACACGCACGTCTCAAGTAGACGTTTTGAAAAAGTGATGTCATCATTTAATGATGGTTGCGGCTAGAGGAGTAGAAACGTCAAGTCTAGGCTTAAGAGGCTGCGAAGAATAATCATGTCACGTGGATACACTATATAGGTCATTATGATAGTTGGAAAATAATTTTTTGACAATTTAAGAATTGTTGAAATTTTATTTATGATATTTGCAGAATATAAAATATGGATAATTGAAAGGTAAATTGTGCATACATTCCTTGGATAGTTTGATTACAAAAGAAATACTAAGTACGAAACGCAAAAAATAGTACAAGGTTTAAAATAATTAATCAAAGTCCTTAGGGAGATTATCTTTCATCTTGGAGTATTGGGATACCCATAAAGATAGATGGCGTTCGATTAATGCCTGCTGTTTTTTCAGCTCTTCGATTTCTGGCACTAATTTCTGTGCCGTCTCGAGGTGTCGAATCCCTAACTGCGCCACTTCAGTCAACTCTTTCTGTTGGGATTGTTTGATTTCCTCTTGGCGAGATTTGGCAGTTTGTATCTTTTCTTCAAGGCGTTTAATTTTTTGTTCCCAGGATTCGATATCCGCTTCACAAGTCTCATATTCTTTTTGGTTTTTCACACGCTCAAGCTCAAGGGCATTAGCCTTTTTTGTTACATCACCAGCAGCTTTCCACGAAGAACCATGAGAAGTTACTTTTGCTTTGAGTTGTTCGTCAACATCTCGCTTTCAAAGAGTATCAGCTTGAAGCTGATCAATCAGAGAACTCAGCGAGACAATCACTTGTGAAACTTTCTCTGAAACCAAGAGTAAATCCACGTTCTTCAAAAGAATGTTCAAGCCAAAACAGCTGGTGGAATCTGTGCTTAGAACTTCAACGAGGTTGGTTTCAAAGAACTTTTCCTTTATTTGACGAAGGAGGTTTGGAATATCATCCTTCTTACCACCTTCCACCAAGACATTAGAAGAAGTTTCAAGCCTGATAGGAAAAACATTATCAGCATTCATCATAGTCTTGAGAAAGCTTACAGGATCAATGTTCTTGAGTTGCTCAAGTTCTGTAGCAGTGAGCACTGCAGGGATCTGCTTCGAAGTGGTCGTAGGGGTAACTATAATCCTGAAGGTCGAAGTTTCATTAGTGCCTAGTGGAGGCAAATTGGAAGCTTCATCCGCAGCCTCGTGTTCAGAGATAGTGTCTTCGCTTCCAGTTGGCTGCTCAACTACATTTCCACTATTAGAACATTGAGGATTTTCTTCCATGTCTTCGTCTTGACGGGTAGGTGGAGAAGCATCATTTGAATGACTTTCTTCAGCATGCACAGTTGGAACGATAGTTGCAAGGGGTTGAGCGTCTTCGAGAACTGGAGAAAGCACAGGAGATTTACGTCGAGGAATACTTGTACGTGCGATCAAAATTGGTTAAGATGGAAAGGTTGCAAGAAATTTGTCTGTCAATTAAAAAGAGAAGACGCGTACCTTGAAGATTATCAAGATCAATATTGAGATCTGAAGTTTTGAGATCAGAAGTAGTTGTGCCCATGTCATCCTACATTTACAAGGTAAGATGTAAACTTAGCCATTAAAATTAAGTATGAAAAATGGTTATGTTATGAAATCCAAATACCTTGGTTGGAACATTATCTGGGCTTGAGTTATGGCTTTCTACAATTAGGATAGTACTATCAACCTTTAAAGGTGATTCATCAGAAGATACCTTATCACTCGATGAAGTAAGCTTCGAAGTCCCAGACCCTTTTTCTTTGGTTAAAGAAATGGTAGTCTTTTGCCTTTTCTTCGCTGCTTGTCTGGTACGAGGGGGAGATTTATCTTCATCATCTGAAGCATTAGTGGGAGAAATTTTCCGCTTTGACAGTGTCGGAGGTTTCAAACTCTGAAAATGCACATTAATCAAAGTGAGTAATATTCATAAAATTTCACAAGTTAGAATATAAGGTATGTACGTACCGTGGGTTTCTTGCCGGTAGTGACAGAATCACTCCCACTTGTCTTGGTGCTTTTCGAAGCTCCAGCGCCTTTCTGTGCAGGGGTTTCCTTAATGACTTTCTTTCGACTCACAGTTGTGAACAAGATAGAAGTCAGTATTTAAGTAAGGAAAGAAAGTTAGTTGAAGGATAATCCAAACTCCAACCTTCAGGTATAGGAGTCAAAACACGAACATGCTCAAGACTTAAATGAAGATGTCCATTGAAATTATCCAAGGTATGCTTAGTCGGAACCACATGTTCATCGCGTTTTTTAGATTGTTCGCAAAGGATTTTGGGAACATTCCCACACACAAACCAGTCTGGAAAAGGAGGACTTAGAGCCACACCAAAATCAGCACTAGGTAGTGGAGGGAATTTTGGAGGATTAAGCTTAAAATCCACTTCATAACGTAGTCCAGGTCGAACATACGTGGGAAATTTTAGCTTATCCAGTTTAGCAGAAAACTTTTCACGTAAAGTGACCGCAGCTTCACGAACGGTCCGACTAAGGTCATCAGGCCTGTAGATAGTTTCAAAGAATTTTTGAAAGGCTTGGATTTCTTTAATATGAGTCGAAGTACCTTTATGGAAGTTCTCCTGCACATCAGCAAAAGCTTCATTTAGTTCTTGAGTAAGGCTTTCAGCATCGAAGATTTGCGTAGTATAATAATCTGTCCACCATTGATGGAAACCTATGGTAGAATAGAAGGCAGGCTCGAAAGAGATGGGAGAGAGAGTTATGATGCCAACATATTTGGAGATTTTGTATTCATATTCATCTTCAGCTAAATGCAAAGTGTGTAGACACATGTGATTCCTCTTGTCATACATGCATTTTGGTTTAAGTTGAACCAACCCAAATTGTCTCGATACCTGATTTGGTTGGTAGCAAAGAAGACAGCAATGACTTTTGGGAGATCGAAGTCGGTGGTATAACAGTTTAGGAGTGAGGAAAGCCTTCCAAATAACCATGGATTCGGCTTGTTGGTCTAGAGAGGTTGCTGGAAATTCTCAAGTAAAAAATTCAGGACCTACTTGCCTTTTTACAAAGGGAGCCATGGAAGGACTAAACTGATAACGTTTAGCGAACATCATCATGTACGCTAAAAAGGTTTCATGAAGCTTTCCCGTTTCTTCTTTTGGAGTTAGGTGAGCCAATCTAGTTCCTTCCACTGTTCGATTTTTTATAGCTATATTTTCTTCATCCACAATACCTTTGTATGGGAGATGAGCCTCGAAAGTGGCATTGAGCCATAACTGCAACAACTAGAAAGGGCCAGCGAAAAGAAGAGATCCTGTTTTGTAGTTCTTGACGAGATCTGTTGCTTCACCAAGATTCTCATAAAGGAATCCTAGAATCAATTGGCTTAAGTTTAATTTTTTCCCAGCATTTATCTGGTTAGCCATAAAAAGATATCTCTTTGCTACTTCGATAGACCTAGAACAGAAAACGCATCTCGAAAGCCAGAGTGCTAGAAATGCAATGTGTTCTTCATCTGTGACTTCTGTAGTTGTTTGGACATGGTATGTTTGGATAAAAGCGGTGTAGGTGACTTTTACTTCGTTGAACTGGATGGTGTCAGTATCCATGAAGTTGGGATCGAAGAGTTCCCCAGTTGGTCGAAGCCCTGTGATAGCGGCTATGTCGAAGAGAGTATGAGTAATCATTCCACAAGGAAGGTGGAAAGTATTATGAGAAGCATCCCAGAAATGTACTGATGCTACTAACATGGTTTGGTTGTATTCTAAACCTGTTTTGGATAACTGGATTAGGTCATAAATCCCTAGTTCCTTCCAAAAGGAAGCCTTTTGGTTTTCCACTTTAGTTAGCCAAGCGTAATACAGGTCAGGATCTTTTGCTAAAGGAATTGATCTAAAGACTCTCACAAAATTGGTTACATAGTTCAACCTAATTTTTTCTAAGGCTGCGGGAGCTTCAATCGACGTGTCATCTGCATTGACGGGTGTAAACTCGGTTTTTTGAGGCGAACTGACTCCTTGCTCTCTCTTTTTTTTCTT
Source organism: Vicia villosa (assembly GCF_029867415.1). Lineage (NCBI taxonomy): Eukaryota > Viridiplantae > Streptophyta > Magnoliopsida > Fabales > Fabaceae > Vicia > Vicia villosa. The sequence goes on from NW_026705595.1 coordinate 307,232, forward strand.
TTATTATTATTTTTTTTTTTTGCAAGAGTCGCCACCGACTTTTATTTTATCCAAAAAAGGAAAGGCATAAAAGAACAGGAAAGACCTTTTGACAGATTTTGGGTTCGGGGGGTTGGTTATACAAAGGGAAGGTTTTAAGCACCCTTTGTATCCATGGTTATCCATGGGCTCTTAATTGCTTAGCTCACTTTTTTAAATGCTTTGTTGATTTGAAAATAGAAGAAGTGAAGATGGACAATAGGTCACATAGGTCTCTGAAGAGTTTCACCGGGAATAATGCCCTTCAAATACCAGATGAAAGTTTTGAAAATAGATGAGAAGTTTTGAAAATACGTTGCTTGAAAATGGAAGTGTTTGAGCAAGCAATTAGGAGTTACTTACTCTTAATTTATAAGATCTTTCCTGTACGTTAGCAAAATAGACAAATGGAAAATAGCAGAAACATAAATAATATGTCCAAATGGACAAAGAGAAAATAACAGAAACATAAATAATACGTCCAATTGGACAAAGAAAAAATAGCATAAACATAAATAATACGTCCAAATGGACAAAGAGAAAATAACAGAAGCATAAATAATATGTCCAAATGGACAAAGAAAAAATAGCATAAACATAAATAATATGTCCAAATGGACAAAGAAAAAATAACAGAAACATAAATAATATGTCCAAATGGACAAAGAAAAAATAGCGGAAACATAAATAATATGTCCAAATGGACAAAGAGAAAATAGCGGAAACATAAATAATATGTCCAAATGGACAAAGAAAAAATAGCAGAAATATAAATAATATGTCCAAATGGACAAAGAAAAAATGACAGAAATATAAATAATATGTCCAAGTGGACAAAGAAAAAATAACAGAAATATAAATAATATGTCCGAGTGGACAAAGAAAAAAATAACATAAACATAAATAATATGTCCAAATGGACAAAGAAAAAATGACAGAAACATAAATAATATGTCCAAGTGGACAAAGAAAAAATAACAGAAATATAAATAATATGTCCGAGTGGACAAAGAAAAAATAACATAAACATAAATAATATGTCCAAATGGACAAAGAAAAAATGACAGAAACATAAATAATATGTCCAAGTGGACAAAGAAAAAATAACAGAAATATAAATAATAAATAATAAAATAAAGCATAAAGCAAGAAATATAAAGAACAATATAATAAAATGCGGAATTTAAAGTCAATTGTTAGTATGTTAGCACGTGAATCATCTTGAAGCTAGTCAAGTATATTCACGATGTTAGTGAAGATCGATGGTGAGTGAATGATGATCTCGGATTTAAAATTAATGAAAATTTATCAGAAGCTTGATAGAATCATAGCGACTACACGATAAATTTCCAAAAGTCTTAAAACAACTGCATACAATCTCTGCCATATTTGATCTTTTATTCTGATTCGGGACAAAGGAAAAAGATAAGAAACAATATCAAATAATATACAAAAATAAATATAAAACAAATTAAACTTAATTCATTCTTTTTGTGATTTTTTTTGGAATTTGATTTTAAGTTAATTAACAAGCTAATTAAACAAATAATTATACAAATAATTAAACTTAACAAGAAAAATATTATTTTATATGTCAAAAATTAGATTATAAAAAATATAAACCTAAATCTAAAAGGAAAATATTTTTGGAGTTTTTTGATTGGTTAAAAATAATTAAAAAGCAATATTTACATAATTACTAATTAATTAAGCAATATAAATTAATTATGAAAAGAAATAAAATATTTTTATGTTAAAAATTAAATAAACATTTTATCAACTTAAAACTAAAATTAAAACATTTTTTTTTTGAGAAATTGAAAATATGCATAAATATGGAGTTTTTAATTCATGAACTCCTAACACTACTACATATTAAAAATTACATTGTACTTACTCTATGATGTTCCAAGAGTGGAAAAGAGTGATTGAAATTGATTGAAAGTGGCTATTTGAATGAGCCTTGATTTTTACAAGTTTATTGAAACTTTTGGAAAATATAAAACTTATGCTATGGCTTTGGTGTTTGTTGTTGTGCTCTCCTCTTGTTTCTCCCTTTTTTCCCCCCCTTGAATGAAGAAAATGAAGCTTTATTTATAGGCAAAGAGTTTGATCTAGGAGGCCAAGCAAGTGGAAAAAATAATGATTGATTTTGTGGAAAAAGAATGGAATATTCTTTTATGCTAAGATAAAAAACTTAACCATGGTTTAATCACTCAATTATTATTCTTTCCAATCTTGCAATCTTATCTTTGATGCTTTGAATATATCATTGCTTGTATCACATGAAGCTTCCTTGCATTATCCTTGAATTATCATTGAATTATCCTTGAATTATCTCACTTTAATTAAACTTTAAATGAATAAAATTTAATTAAAATGAAATAAAAATGTTATGGATCATGGATGGGTCGTGGATTCCCCTTAGACATATGGGAATCAAGATTGAATCACAAAAGAATTGGCCTTTTTGAAAAAGAATCAAATTTTGGTCATTACTTGTTTCATGCATTTTTCCAAAAAAGGTCAACTTCATCAAGGCATATCTCCCTCAATTTTGATCCTATGAAAGTGTTCTTTAACTTTTTGGAAAGCCCAAGATGTCCTCTTCAAGCCACTTTGGAAGCGTTTTTGCATTTGGAGAAGTTATTTTGATGATATGGGCTTTGACAAAAAACTGCTTTTTGTTGATTTTCAAAATGACCCGTAATGTTTTGGCTTATATCTCTTAGGCGGAAGCATTTCTTGACCTTGGTCCCAACATCAAAGTTGTAGAGAATTGAATTTCCTTGAGGATGAGCTTTGGTTGGAATTTTTCTGATAAATTATGAGAGAGTTATGGTCGGTCAAAGTTTAGTTGACTTTTAGGTAAAAAACTCTAATTTTGCAATTTTGAGTTTTGTCGATTTCTGAACTTTTCTTGATGAATTATGATCAACCATTGATCACATGATGAATCTTTTGACAAAATATGGATGTTGACAAAAAATTGCATTTTTGACTGTCTGTTGACTTTTTGGTCAAACTGGTCGTCTGTTGACTGTTTGAGCTGTTGACTGTGCGTCTGAGCGAATCGAAGTTTGAAAATTTGTCTGGTGGTATTTTGAGACATATGGAGATCCATGAAATCCATTTGAGGTCTCAAAAACTCGTTCTCCTGAAAAAAAACAAAAACCCTAGTTAGGGACTGTTTGTGTAGGAGACAGTTAGGCGTACCTGATTTTTGTGCAGTGTTGAGTCTCTGTTGACCACGTGATTATCAGAAGACTTCTAGAACAAAATCTTGGAAATTTGAAGTGCAAAAAAATTGATTTGGCTGATGGTACAAACACGGAGAATTGCGCTGATAGCGGGTTTGACTGGTAACTAGCTGTCCGGGTATTAACGTAACAGTTAAAGTGAAAATTCAACAGTTTAAAGTTAATTTTTTTCTTTTTTTGTTTTTGTTGTGTTAATGGTGAAAAATTTATTTACCTGAGCTGTTAGAAAAACACAAACATAATAAATAAATAAAATATACTGTACGCGAACGAAAATACCGATAATAACCTTGAAAAAAAAATATTTAATGCACAGAAAAATAAATATTTAACACACATAATATTATCTTGATAATTAAACTACCGTACGACAGATAGTACAACATTTAATACTAACAGTACAAATATTACATAATATAATGAACAGTACGATAAATAAAATAAACGGTACACTATTTGAAAGCGACAGATACAACAAACTTTAAAAATGACGATTAATAATCCATGCTATGAACAACAGAAAATAGATGATCGGAAGTGTAACCATCGCAGGTCCGCATTTTTCAGGACTATGCAGACAGAAGAAGGACATGATCACCGTAAAAATAGTGATGACTATAAGAAAAAGTGTATCCATCCACTTTGCCATTTTTGCCGAGGAAGAAGAGAAAATAATTATGAGATAGAAGTTTGAGAAATTTGGGAGATGAGTGAAATTTGATGTGAGAATTTATGGAAAAAATGAGGAGTATTTATAGAGTGAAAAGAGAGAGATAGAGTCGTTGGGAGTGGAGTGTTACCGTTTTGAATAGTAGTAGGATTTGAAAAAAAGTATGGTAGGTTTTGAAAAGAAAAGGGGTATAGAATAAAGCTAGGATTTGATTTGAAAGAAAAAGAAAGGAAGATATTTGAAAAGAAAGAAAGAGATTTTGAAAAAATAATATAGTATAAAAATAAAAATTAGTGGGAAATAAAACCAATAATAATTTAATTGTTACCAGTATAATCTGAAACCCGGACTCCGCGCCTGCAAATTTTAATTCTGTACCAACTGCGTCAGCATTATTTATCTGAAAATAAATCTCAAATAAACAGTGTATGAAGTGATAAACAGTATTTGGTGTTTATGTAAGAACAAATTTAACAGCGAACCAAAATACTGTATAAAAAATTCTAAAAATTGAATATTTATAAAATCAGGATATTTATGAAATAAAAATCCAAGATTGTATAAAACTCCAAATTTTTAGACAGAAGTCTGTTGACTTCTCTTTTTTTTAAAAAACGCAGGCAAATTTTGGGGTATAACAATAATGATCATAACACTTAGAAAATGATGGGATCTCAGAGGTCAAAAATTGGGGTGCAACAGATGCCCCTATTTAAGTTTCTTCTATCCGGAGACACGATGATTGTAAATCTTCGTTTCGACGTGATTGAAGAGACTTAAATATATATAAAAACACAATTTTTGAACCTGAGATGCAATGTAATGCTTATGATTATGAATGCATATGATTTCCACGAGATGGAAACAGGACACCAATGGGGAGAAGTAAACAGACTCCGTTGGGGAAAAGGTATGCGTCATCTAGGAATAGAATCAGACTTCACACAAAAAAGAAACAGTTGACAAAAGCTTTCAAGATAAAACATGATTGAACTTTGAGAAGAGAATATCTGCGGCATACATGAATGTGGCTACATAAAATGAATATCAAGGTAAAACATGATTGGACAACATCAAATGACAATCAAGGTAAAACATGATTGGGCAACATCGAATGACAATCAAGGTAAAACATGATTGGGTAATCATCAACGGACAATCAAGGTAAAACATGATCACAGGTCCATCAAGGTAAAACATGATTGGATGTCATTAAGGATAATCAAGGTAAAACATGATTGGATAATCATTAAATGACAATCAAGGTAAAACATGATTGAAAAATACCAAATGACAATCAAGGTAAAACATGATTAGAGAATACCAAGTGACAATCAAGGTAAAACATGATTAGAGAACACCAAGGTCAATCATGGTAAAACATGATTTGAACTTTAAGAAGAAAATATCAAAAGCGTTTTAAGATAAACCATGAATGAAGCAGCATCAAACGACAATCAAGATAAAACATGATTGAACTCAGAGATATTCAAGAGTGACTTTGAATGAGGTAATAACACTTTACTGGGAATTGGGACATCCATAGAAGCTTTGAATAAAAGGTGACAAAGTTCTGAAAAATTGTCAGAACAAACAAGACATATCATGAAGAATATCAGATAGATACAGACAAAACGAATCAAAAGGATAAATTTGTTTTGGTAGGTGCCAATAAGTTGGACTTTGATCTCAAGGTAAGATGTTGACAACAACAGGACCTTGGAAGAATGTTAATGAGCATGATTTTGTTTCTATGCATGATGTTAAAGTTTTCTATGCATGATGAATGCTCAATGCAATGTAGTTATTTATGACAACTGGGATTGACTCTTTTGTGAGGCAAGATTGGAGCTTTGATTCCTCAACACAGGAACTCTAAAAAAAAAATCCGCTTGGAAAGAAGATGCATGAACAAACTTCTTGTCACACTGATAACTGTATCAAACAAATGATCCTTTGAGAATAACTGATAAACTAGGCTTGAGTATTGCTGAAGAAGATTGCCCCTGATTGAGTAATTGTTGCAAGTTAACTGATCATGGCTTCAGTTGAACTATGTTGGGGATGAACTGATCACGGATTCAACTCTTGAAATGAATGTTGGGAAGACTTGCCATAGTATACATCTTGAAGAGGATATTCTGATCAACAAATCTTGATTAAACATCTGAACAACAGGATCTTGAAGGAACGTGCCCCTGATAGGATCATTGATCAAGTTTCTCGACTGTTTGAACTTCCCGAAAGATAAGTACTTACTTTCAAATAAAGTGTTCATTCAAGAATGGTAATTTTAATGCAATGCTCAAAACATATTTTTGAAATCAAAATCACTTTGTAAAGAAAATGGAATCACTGGTTAAAACATAAAGGTTAAGACAATCAACGTGAAAGATAAAGCAAAGATATGGTATCAACATAAATGATTGGTAAATCTCTTGGGAGTCAGCTTACGCAACCTTGTTGTAGTATGCTTTCAAAATAAACCTTGCTTCAATTAGGGCTTTTGAAGGTTGTAACGTGGTCAGGTTCACGGTTTAAAAAAATAAAAGGTATAAGGCTCAAAATTTTTGTAACCCACCCCATCTCCGTGATGATCTTCATTCCTAAACCCAGTTAATTCAAAATATGCATTCAGGTACCAAGAGACTTTTGGAATTTTACCTGTTGTAATGATGATAGTTCACAAGCCAAGAAAACTTGGAGATGCCAGTCACTTCTTCCTTTTGATAGTCACAACATTTTGTGGTTCAAGAATTTATTGACTTATCTCTCCTTTTTTCTTTTGATATCCCTAACTTTTGCCTGAACTGTTGATTTTGAACTTACAGTCAGCGGGATGCCTTAGTTTTTGCCTAAGTCATTTTTTGATTTTGACTTAGCAGGCTTTTCGTCGATTTTATTTTTCGATACTTTTTCCTGAAAGATAGTGACTACTTTGCTTAATGATTATAATGAACCATTATCAGCTTTTGATTGGCATCTCCAGTACTTCTTTGATGTAAGCGGGGGAAAGCTTGTGATTAAAACACTTGTTAAAAGGTGCATTGAATGATTCTCTTAAAATAGAATGCACAAACAAATTAACTGGGAACTACCCTGCCCCGGGTTAAAATATGGGTTATTTCGTACAGAAAGAAACACCAACTTCTAGGCTCAAAGGGGTTGACGAGGGATTAACTTCCTTATTTCTCCAGTGTTTGGGAAGTGAAACAATGCCTGTACATCGTTAGCAAAGTTTTATTTGAAAGCATACAGTTCAACAACCTGGGTATTTCGTTGTCATCATCCTCCCTCCAATCTTTGCATAAAACACAAGTTTGATAGAGAAAGCAAAAAAATATTTTTTTTATTATTATTATTGTTTTTCCTTTTTTTTTGTTTGTAAAAGAAGCATAAACATAGACATAGTAGATGAAAATGAATTCAAACATACGATGCTCATTTCATTAAAACTAACATTCAGGAATAAACAAAGTTTAAAAGCAAACAATACAACTGAGGAAATACAAACAGTAGAGAAACATGGCCTAGTGACTAATCAGTGACGAGGATGAGCTGTCATGTCTTGATACACTGGCTTTAGGGAGATAATTGTCTTTGACTCGTTTTCAGCCATTCTGATTCGGCAAAGGATTAGTGACAACATTGGGACCAACATTCTTAAAAGATAGAATCTTTGATCTAACCAACTCTTGAACTCTCTCCTTCAAAGGGAAACATCTTTCTAAATCATGGCCCGCTGCCCCTTGATGGAAAGGACAATGAAGATCAGACCTAAAACCTTCTGGAAGAGGATTCCGAGGAGGAGCCATAGCTCTTGTTGTGATCAATCCTTTATGAACCAATGCAGTATACAATTCAATATAAGTCATAGGGATGGGGTCAAAGTCAACCCTATTACGAATCTGATTTTGGTTAGCAACCTCAGGTCGAGGAGCTTGAACTCGCACAGGAGCAACAGCAGCCACATAAGGTTGATCACCATTATGAGGTTTATGACGAGATCTTCTGTCTTCTGACACAATATTCATCTCATTTTTCTTTTGAAAGTTTACATAAGGCTTCCTCGCCCCACTAGAGGTTTCAACAACATGAGTAACTTTCCCATTCTTGATTCCTTCTTCAAGTCTCTGACCAATGGTTACCAAGTCTGTGAAGTTGGAAGATACATTGCCGATCATCTTCTCCCAGAAGAAAGGTGAGAGAGTATCCATAAACATGCCTGTTAGTTCCTTTTCAACTAAAGGTGGCTCTACTTGAGAAGCAAGCTCTCTCCAGCGTTGAGCGTATTCCTTGAAAGACTCTTTCTCTTTCTGGGACATGCTTTGTAGTTGTCGGCGATCAGGTGCCATGTCCAAATTATACTTATATTGCTTAATGAAAGCATCAGTTAGGTCTTGGAAACATTGAATACGACTCCTCTCGAGTCCCATATACCATTTTAGCGAAACTCCGCTCAAACTATCTTGAAAACAATGGATGAGTAGTTTGTCATTTTGAGTGTAAGCAGCCATTTTGCGATAGTACATGATCAAATGGCTTTTTGGACAGGTGTTTCCTTTGTATTTCTCAAATTCAGGAGTCTTGAATTTTGCAGGCATGACGACATCAGAAACCAAACACATATTCTTAGCAGCAACCCCAAAGTAATTATTGCCTTCCATGGCTCTCAATCGCTTTTCCAAAGTCTGATACTGTTCTTTGACATCTTCAATATCTCCAGCATCCCCTTGGCTTCCATTCTGGGAATTGGCAGCTTGGTATTCAAATAAAGGATTCTCATAAGCATGTTGAGCAACAGTATGCACAATGGGCTGAGATTCAGCCATGATAGGAGCACGAATAACTGGGTTTGAAGTTTGACCCATCACAGGTCGTGACGATTGACCAATACCAGGAGTCTTCTCATAGGGAGGAGTAAAATCAGGTGGCAAACCAAACTCAGGCCATGTTGAAGGTGGTTGTTGAGTGGGTTGAGGGTCAATATCCGCACTTGGGACTTCAACAATGACAGTCTTCTGAGGCGGTTCCCCTCTAGCGATCAAAACTTGCAGCATTTCAGTGAGCTTGGTCATACTTGACTTCAAATCCTCTATTTCCATCCTGACCTCTACGTTATGTTGCTCTTGATACTCCATTCTTAATCTGACGTTGGCTCTAGTTCCGTACTTGTGTGAGGGAATCAGCTTGACGGTAGACAGACAACTCTGAGGATGGAGACAGACAAGGATAAGTTTCATGGGTAACCTGGATGTATGTATGCAAATGATGCAATTGTTGTTTATATTAGTTGAGTTTCAAAGAACTTAAGATATTAATTTGCAAACATTCAAGCATTGGATTAAAGCATTGGTCAAGTTATCATCAAAATCAATCATCCATTTTGGTGGATTAGAATTTTCACCCCATCAACATCCAAGATCCATTGAGTTTGATGAAACTTACGATGTTTACAAAAAAGACCTCTAAGTTCATTGAAAATCAAAGGAAAAGATTTTTATGAATGTATGAATGCATGAATGCCACATATACAGAAATGGTAACACAAACATGGTGCACATAAGATAGGTTCAAAAGTTCAACGTCACGAGCATGAGGTCAAAGAACCAAACATGGGATAGTACTAGGGGTTAATCACCTGCACAACATGTTCTACTGATACGTCAGAGTCCACATTCTTCTTTCGGATATTACCGGCTTGCACAACTGAACTTGTGAGCCAATAATATTCTCAAGAAAAACTCGTCTGAGTGTGGCTCTCCGCATGACAACTAATCCAAGTCTTCACCTGAATAGTTTCTGCGCCACAACCTAATAAGGCCAGGATGGGTTGGGGTTCTACGGCCAACTCAGCTTCTACAGTTCAATGAAAGCAATAATGTCTTCGCTACGAAACATGCTAAACATATATTACCAACAAGGAACCTCCACTGAGCGGAAGGGTTCTCACGTACGCCTGTACATGACTATACCCTCCACCTAATTCTTATGTGTACTTAATCCGGGTTAGGATTTGTCCATAATGTATCTCAAGTGACGGAACCACACATATATCCAGAATAGCAAAAAAATAACAAAATAAACAAGTATAAGCAAATATTAAAGTGATCAAAAACTCTAAGGTAACCCCTCTTTTAAAAAGATTTTTCAAATCCCCAGTGGAGTCGCCAGTTCTGTAAACTCGGTTTTTTGAGGCGAACTGACTCCTTGCTCTCTCTTTTTTTCTTTTATTATTATTATTTTTTTTTTTTTTGCAAGAGTCGCCACCGACTTTTATTTTATCCAAAAAAGGAAAGGCATAAAAGAACAGGAAAGACCTTTTGACAGATTTTGGGTTCGGGGGGTTGGTTATACAAAGGGAAGGTTTTAAGCACCCTTTGTATCCATGGTTATCCATGGGCTCTTAATTGCTTAGCTCACTTTTTTAAATGCTTTGTTGATTTGAAAATAGAAGAAGTGAAGATGGACAATAGGTCACATAGGTCTCTGAAGAGTTTCACCGGGAATAATGCCCTTCAAATACCAGATGAAAGTTTTGAAAATAGATGAGAAGTTTTGAAAATACGTTGCTTGAAAATGGAAGTGTTTGAGCAAGCAATTAGGAGTTACTTACTCTTAATTTATAAGATCTTTCCTGTACGTTAGCAAAATAGACAAATGGAAAATAGCAGAAACATAAATAATATGTCCAAATGGACAAAGAGAAAATAACAGAAACATAAATAATACGTCCAATTGGACAAAGAAAAAATAGCATAAACATAAATAATACGTCCAAATGGACAAAGAGAAAATAACAGAAGCATAAATAATATGTCCAAATGGACAAAGAAAAAATAGCATAAACATAAATAATATGTCCAAATGGACAAAGAAAAAATAACAGAAACATAAATAATATGTCCAAATGGACAAAGAAAAAATAGCGGAAACATAAATAATATGTCCAAATGGACAAAGAGAAAATAGCGGAAACATAAATAATATGTCCAAATGGACAAAGAAAAAATAGCAGAAATATAAATAATATGTCCAAATGGACAAAGAAAAAATGACAGAAATATAAATAATATGTCCAAGTGGACAAAGAAAAAATAACAGAAATATAAATAATATGTCCGAGTGGACAAAGAAAAAAATAACATAAACATAAATAATATGTCCAAATGGACAAAGAAAAAATGACAGAAACATAAATAATATGTCCAAGTGGACAAAGAAAAAATAACAGAAATATAAATAATATGTCCGAGTGGACAAAGAAAAAATAACATAAACATAAATTATATGTCCAAATGGACAAAGAAAAAATGACAGAAACATAAATAATATGTCCAAGTGGACAAAGAAAAAATAACAGAAATATAAATAATAAATAATAAAATAAAGCATAAAGCAAGAAATATAAAGAACAATATAATAAAATGCGGAATTTAAAGTCAATTGTTAGTATGTTAGCACGTGAATCATCTTGAAGCTAGTCAAGTATATTCACGATGTTAGTGAAGATCGATGGTGAGTGAATGATGATCTCGGATTTAAAATTAATGAAAATTTATCAGAAGCTTGATAGAATCATAGCGACTACACGATAAATTTCCAAAAGTCTTAAAACAACTGCATACAATCTCTGCCATATTTGATCTTTTATTCTGATTCGGGACAAAGGAAAAAGATAAGAAACAATATCAAATAATATACAAAAATAAATATAAAACAAATTAAACTTAATTCATTCTTTTTGTGATTTTTTTTGGAATTTGATTTTAAGTTAATTAACAAGCTAATTAAACAAATAATTATACAAATAATTAAACTTAACAAGAAAAATATTATTTTATATGTCAAAAATTAGATTATAAAAAATATAAACCTAAATCTAAAAGGAAAATATTTTTGGAGTTTTTTGATTGGTTAAAAATAATTAAAAAGCAATATTTACATAATTACTAATTAATTAAGCAATATAAATTAATTATGAAAAGAAATAAAATATTTTTATGTTAAAAATTAAATAAACATTTTATCAACTTAAAACTAAAATTAAAACATTTTTTTTTTGAGAAATTGAAAATATGCATAAATATGGAGTTTTTAATTCATGAACTCCTAACACTACTACATATTAAAAATTACATTGTACTTACTCTATGATGTTCCAAGAGTGGAAAAGAGTGATTGAAATTGATTGAAAGTGGCTATTTGAATGAGCCTTGATTTTTACAAGTTTATTGAAACTTTTGGAAAATATAAAACTTATGCTATGGCTTTGGTGTTTGTTGTTGTGCTCTCCTCTTGTTTCTCCCTTTTTTCCCCCCCTTGAATGAAGAAAATGAAGCTTTATTTATAGGCAAAGAGTTTGATCTAGGAGGCCAAGCAAGTGGAAAAAATAATGATTGATTTTGTGGAAAAAGAATGGAATATTCTTTTATGCTAAGATAAAAAACTTAACCATGGTTTAATCACTCAATTATTATTCTTTCCAATCTTGCAATCTTATCTTTGATGCTTTGAATATATCATTGCTTGTATCACATGAAGCTTCCTTGCATTATCCTTGAATTATCATTGAATTATCCTTGAATTATCTCACTTTAATTAAACTTTAAATGAATAAAATTTAATTAAAATGAAATAAAAATGTTATGGATCATGGATGGGTCGTGGATTCCCCTTAGACATATGGGAATCAAGATTGAATCACAAAAGAATTGGCCTTTTTGAAAAAGAATCAAATTTTGGTCATTACTTGTTTCATGCATTTTTCCAAAAAAGGTCAACTTCATCAAGGCATATCTCCCTCAATTTTGATCCTATGAAAGTGTTCTTTAACTTTTTGGAAAGCCCAAGATGTCCTCTTCAAGCCACTTTGGAAGCGTTTTTGCATTTGGAGAAGTTATTTTGATGATATGGGCTTTGACAAAAAACTGCTTTTTGTTGATTTTCAAAATGACCCGTAATGTTTTGGCTTATATCTCTTAGGCGGAAGCATTTCTTGACCTTGGTCCCAACATCAAAGTTGTAGAGAATTGAATTTCCTTGAGGATGAGCTTTGGTTGGAATTTTTCTGATAAATTATGAGAGAGTTATGGTCGGTCAAAGTTTAGTTGACTTTTAGGTAAAAAACTCTAATTTTGCAATTTTGAGTTTTGTCGATTTCTGAACTTTTCTTGATGAATTATGATCAACCATTGATCACATGATGAATCTTTTGACAAAATATGGATGTTGACAAAAAATTGCATTTTTGACTGTCTGTTGACTTTTTGGTCAAACTGGTCGTCTGTTGACTGTTTGAGCTGTTGACTGTGCGTCTGAGCGAATCGAAGTTTGAAAATTTGTCTGGTGGTATTTTGAGACATATGGAGATCCATGAAATCCATTTGAGGTCTCAAAAACTCGTTCTCCTGAAAAAAAACAAAAACCCTAGTTAGGGACTGTTTGTGTAGGAGACAGTTAGGCGTACCTGATTTTTGTGCAGTGTTGAGTCTCTGTTGACCACGTGATTATCAGAAGACTTCTAGAACAAAATCTTGGAAATTTGAAGTGCAAAAAAATTGATTTGGCTGATGGTACAAACACGGAGAATTGCGCTGATAGCGGGTTTGACTGGTAACTAGCTGTCCGGGTATTAACGTAACAGTTAAAGTGAAAATTCAACAGTTTAAAGTTAATTTTTTTCTTTTTTTGTTTTTGTTGTGTTAATGGTGAAAAATTTATTTACCTGAGCTGTTAGAAAAACACAAACATAATAAATAAATAAAATATACTGTACGCGAACGAAAATACCGATAATAACCTTGAAAAAAAAATATTTAATGCACAGAAAAATAAATATTTAACACACATAATATTATCTTGATAATTAAACTACCGTACGACAGATAGTACAACATTTAATACTAACAGTACAAATATTACATAATATAATGAACAGTACGATAAATAAAATAAACGGTACACTATTTGAAAGCGACAGATACAACAAACTTTAAAAATGACGATTAATAATCCATGCTATGAACAACAGAAAATAGATGATCGGAAGTGTAACCATCGCAGGTCCGCATTTTTCAGGACTATGCAGACAGAAGAAGGACATGATCACCGTAAAAATAGTGATGACTATAAGAAAAAGTGTATCCATCCACTTTGCCATTTTTGCCGAGGAAGAAGAGAAAATAATTATGAGATAGAAGTTTGAGAAATTTGGGAGATGAGTGAAATTTGATGTGAGAATTTATGGAAAAAATGAGGAGTATTTATAGAGTGAAAAGAGAGAGATAGAGTCGTTGGGAGTGGAGTGTTACCGTTTTGAATAGTAGTAGGATTTGAAAAAAAGTATGGTAGGTTTTGAAAAGAAAAGGGGTATAGAATAAAGCTAGGATTTGATTTGAAAGAAAAAGAAAGGAAGATATTTGAAAAGAAAGAAAGAGATTTTGAAAAAATAATATAGTATAAAAATAAAAATTAGTGGGAAATAAAACCAATAATAATTTAATTGTTACCAGTATAATCTGAAACCCGGACTCCGCGCCTGCAAATTTTAATTCTGTACCAACTGCGTCAGCATTATTTATCTGAAAATAAATCTCAAATAAACAGTGTATGAAGTGATAAACAGTATTTGGTGTTTATGTAAGAACAAATTTAACAGCGAACCAAAATACTGTATAAAAAATTCTAAAAATTGAATATTTATAAAATCAGGATATTTATGAAATAAAAATCCAAGATTGTATAAAACTCCAAATTTTTAGACAGAAGTCTGTTGACTTCTCTTTTTTTTAAAAAACGCAGGCAAATTTTGGGGTATAACAATAATGATCATAACACTTAGAAAATGATGGGATCTCAGAGGTCAAAAATTGGGGTGCAACAGATGCCCCTATTTAAGTTTCTTCTATCCGGAGACACGATGATTGTAAATCTTCGTTTCGACGTGATTGAAGAGACTTAAATATATATAAAAACACAATTTTTGAACCTGAGATGCAATGTAATGCTTATGATTATGAATGCATATGATTTCCACGAGATGGAAACAGGACACCAATGGGGAGAAGTAAACAGACTCCGTTGGGGAAAAGGTATGCGTCATCTAGGAATAGAATCAGACTTCACACAAAAAAGAAACAGTTGACAAAAGCTTTCAAGATAAAACATGATTGAACTTTGAGAAGAGAATATCTGCGGCATACATGAATGTGGCTACATAAAATGAATATCAAGGTAAAACATGATTGGACAACATCAAATGACAATCAAGGTAAAACATGATTGGGCAACATCGAATGACAATCAAGGTAAAACATGATTGGGTAATCATCAACGGACAATCAAGGTAAAACATGATCACAGGTCCATCAAGGTAAAACATGATTGGATGTCATTAAGGATAATCAAGGTAAAACATGATTGGATAATCATTAAATGACAATCAAGGTAAAACATGATTGAAAAATACCAAATGACAATCAAGGTAAAACATGATTAGAGAATACCAAGTGACAATCAAGGTAAAACATGATTAGAGAACACCAAGGTCAATCATGGTAAAACATGATTTGAACTTTAAGAAGAAAATATCAAAAGCGTTTTAAGATAAACCATGAATGAAGCAGCATCAAACGACAATCAAGATAAAACATGATTGAACTCAGAGATATTCAAGAGTGACTTTGAATGAGGTAATAACACTTTACTGGGAATTGGGACATCCATAGAAGCTTTGAATAAAAGGTGACAAAGTTCTGAAAAATTGTCAGAACAAACAAGACATATCATGAAGAATATCAGATAGATACAGACAAAACGAATCAAAAGGATAAATTTGTTTTGGTAGGTGCCAATAAGTTGGACTTTGATCTCAAGGTAAGATGTTGACAACAACAGGACCTTGGAAGAATGTTAATGAGCATGATTTTGTTTCTATGCATGATGTTAAAGTTTTCTATGCATGATGAATGCTCAATGCAATGTAGTTATTTATGACAACTGGGATTGACTCTTTTGTGAGGCAAGATTGGAGCTTTGATTCCTCAACACAGGAACTCTAAAAAAAAAAATCCGCTTGGAAAGAAGATGCATGAACAAACTTCTTGTCACACTGATAACTGTATCAAACAAATGATCCTTTGAGAATAACTGATAAACTAGGCTTGAGTATTGCTGAAGAAGATTGCCCCTGATTGAGTAATTGTTGCAAGTTAACTGATCATGGCTTCAGTTGAACTATGTTGGGGATGAACTGATCACGGATTCAACTCTTGAAATGAATGTTGGGAAGACTTGCCATAGTATACATCTTGAAGAGGATATTCTGATCAACAAATCTTGATTAAACATCTGAACAACAGGATCTTGAAGGAACGTGCCCCTGATAGGATCATTGATCAAGTTTCTCGACTGTTTGAACTTCCCGAAAGATAAGTACTTACTTTCAAATAAAGTGTTCATTCAAGAATGGTAATTTTAATGCAATGCTCAAAACATATTTTTGAAATCAAAATCACTTTGTAAAGAAAATGGAATCACTGGTTAAAACATAAAGGTTAAGACAATCAACGTGAAAGATAAAGCAAAGATATGGTATCAACATAAATGATTGGTAAATCTCTTGGGAGTCAGCTTACGCAACCTTGTTGTAGTATGCTTTCAAAATAAACCTTGCTTCAATTAGGGCTTTTGAAGGTTGTAACGTGGTCAGGTTCACGGTTTAAAAAAATAAAAGGTATAAGGCTCAAAATTTTTGTAACCCACCCCATCTCCGTGATGATCTTCATTCCTAAACCCAGTTAATTCAAAATATGCATTCAGGTACCAAGAGACTTTTGGAATTTTACCTGTTGTAATGATGATAGTTCACAAGCCAAGAAAACTTGGAGATGCCAGTCACTTCTTCCTTTTGATAGTCACAACATTTTGTGGTTCAAGAATTTATTGACTTATCTCTCCTTTTTTCTTTTGATATCCCTAACTTTTGCCTGAACTGTTGATTTTGAACTTACAGTCAGCGGGATGCCTTAGTTTTTGCCTAAGTCATTTTTTGATTTTGACTTAGCAGGCTTTTCGTCGATTTTATTTTTCGATACTTTTTCCTGAAAGATAGTGACTACTTTGCTTAATGATTATAATGAACCATTATCAGCTTTTGATTGGCATCTCCAGTACTTCTTTGATGTAAGCGGGGGAAAGCTTGTGATTAAAACACTTGTTAAAAGGTGCATTGAATGATTCTCTTAAAATAGAATGCACAAACAAATTAACTGGGAACTACCCTGCCCCGGGTTAAAATATGGGTTATTTCGTACAGAAAGAAACACCAACTTCTAGGCTCAAAGGGGTTGACGAGGGATTAACTTCCTTATTTCTCCAGTGTTTGGGAAGTGAAACAATGCCTGTACATCGTTAGCAAAGTTTTATTTGAAAGCATACAGTTCAACAACCTGGGTATTTCGTTGTCATCATCCTCCCTCCAATCTTTGCATAAAACACAAGTTTGATAGAGAAAGCAAAAAAATATTTTTTTTATTATTATTATTGTTTTTCCTTTTTTTTTGTTTGTAAAAGAAGCATAAACATAGACATAGTAGATGAAAATGAATTCAAACATACGATGCTCATTTCATTAAAACTAACATTCAGGAATAAACAAAGTTTAAAAGCAAACAATACAACTGAGGAAATACAAACAGTAGAGAAACATGGCCTAGTGACTAATCAGTGACGAGGATGAGCTGTCATGTCTTGATACACTGGCTTTAGGGAGATAATTGTCTTTGACTCGTTTTCAGCCATTCTGATTCGGCAAAGGATTAGTGACAACATTGGGACCAACATTCTTAAAAGATAGAATCTTTGATCTAACCAACTCTTGAACTCTCTCCTTCAAAGGGAAACATCTTTCTAAATCATGGCCCGCTGCCCCTTGATGGAAAGGACAATGAAGATCAGACCTAAAACCTTCTGGAAGAGGATTCCGAGGAGGAGCCATAGCTCTTGTTGTGATCAATCCTTTATGAACCAATGCAGGATACAATTCAATATAAGTCATAGGGATGGGGTCAAAGTCAACCCTATTACGAATCTGATTTTGGTTAGCAACCTCAGGTCGAGGAGCTTGAACTCGCACAGGAGCAACAGCAGCCACATAAGGTTGATCACCATTATGAGGTTTATGACGAGATCTTCTGTCTTCTGACACAACATTCATCTCATTTTTCTTTTGAAAGTTTACATAAGGCTTCCTCGCCCCACTAGAGGTTTCAACAACATGAGTAACTTTCCCATTCTTGATTCCTTCTTCAAGTCTCTGACCAATGGTTACCAAGTCTGTGAAGTTGGAAGATACATTGCCGATCATCTTCTCCCAGAAGAAAGGTGAGAGAGTATCCATAAACATGCCTGTTAGTTCCTTTTCAACTAAAGGTGGCTCTACTTGAGAAGCAAGCTCTCTCCAGCGTTGAGCGTATTCCTTGAAAGACTCTTTCTCTTTCTGGGACATGCTTTGTAGTTGTCGGCGATCAGGTGCCATGTCCAAATTATACTTATATTGCTTAATGAAAGCATCAGTTAGGTCTTGGAAACATTGAATACGACTCCTCTCGAGTCCCATATACCATTTTAGCGAAACTCCGCTCAAACTATCTTGAAAACAATGGATGAGTAGTTTGTCATTTTGAGTGTAAGCAGCCATTTTGCGATAGTACATGATCAAATGGCTTTTTGGACAGGTGTTTCCTTTGTATTTCTCAAATTCAGGAGTCTTGAATTTTGCAGGCATGACGACATCAGAAACCAAACACATATTCTTAGCAGCAACCCCAAAGTAATTATTGCCTTCCATGGCTCTCAATCGCTTTTCCAAAGTCTGATACTGTTCTTTGACATCTTCAATATCTCCAGCATCCCCTTGGCTTCCATTCTGGGAATTGGCAGCTTGGTATTCAAATAAAGGATTCTCATAAGCATGTTGAGCAACAGTATGCACAATGGGCTGAGATTCAGCCATGATAGGAGCACGAATAACTGGGTTTGAAGTTTGACCCATCACAGGTCGTGACGATTGACCAATACCAGGAGTCTTCTCATAGGGAGGAGTAAAATCAGGTGGCAAACCAAACTCAGGCCATGTTGAAGGTGGTTGTTGAGTGGGTTGAGGGTCAATATCCGCACTTGGGACTTCAACAATGACAGTCTTCTGAGGCGGTTCCCCTCTAGCGATCAAAACTTGCAGCATTTCAGTGAGCTTGGTCATACTTGACTTCAAATCCTCTATTTCCATCCTGACCTCTACGTTATGTTGCTCTTGATACTCCATTCTTAATCTGACGTTGGCTCTAGTTCCGTACTTGTGTGAGGGAATCAGCTTGACGGTAGACAGACAACTCTGAGGATGGAGACAGACAAGGATAAGTTTCATGGGTAACCTGGATGTATGTATGCAAATGATGCAATTGTTGTTTATATTAGTTGAGTTTCAAAGAACTTAAGATATTAATTTGCAAACATTCAAGCATTGGATTAAAGCATTGGTCAAGTTATCATCAAAATCAATCATCCATTTTGGTGGATTAGAATTTTCACCCCATCAACATCCAAGATCCATTGAGTTTGATGAAACTTACGATGTTTACAAAAAAGACCTCTAAGTTCATTGAAAATCAAAGGAAAAGATTTTTATGAATGTATGAATGCATGAATGCCACATATACAGAAATGGTAACACAAACATGGTGCACATAAGATAGGTTCAAAAGTTCAACGTCACGAGCATGAGGTCAAAGAACCAAACATGGGATAGTACTAGGGGTTAATCACCTGCACAACATGTTCTACTGATACGTCAGAGTCCACATTCTTCTTTCGGATATTACCGGCTTGCACAACTGAACTTGTGAG
Organism: Vicia villosa; assembly: GCF_029867415.1. Taxonomy (NCBI): domain Eukaryota; kingdom Viridiplantae; phylum Streptophyta; class Magnoliopsida; order Fabales; family Fabaceae; genus Vicia; species Vicia villosa. Next base: position 327,086 of record NW_026705595.1, read on the forward strand.
CCAATAATATTCTCAAGAAAAACTCGTCTGAGTGTGGCTCTCCGCATGACAACTAATCCAAGTCTTCACCTGAATAGTTTCTGCGCCACAACCTAATAAGGCCAGGATGGGTTGGGGTTCTACGGCCAACTCAGCTTCTACAGTTCAATGAAAGCAATAATGTCTTCGCTACGAAACATGCTAAACATATATTACCAACAAGGAACCTCCACTGAGCGGAAGGGTTCTCACGTACGCCTGTACATGACTATACCCTCCACCTAATTCTTATGTGTACTTAATCCGGGTTAGGATTTGTCCATAATGTATCTCAAGTGACGGAACCACACATATATCCAGAATAGCAAAAAAATAACAAAATAAACAAGTATAAGCAAATATTAAAGTGATCAAAAACTCTAAGGTAACCCCTCTTTTAAAAAGATTTTTCAAATCCCCAGTGGAGTCGCCAGTTCTGTAAACTCGGTTTTTTGAGGCGAACTGACTCCTTGCTCTCTCTTTTTTTCTTTTATTATTATTATTATTTTTTTTTTTGCAAGAGTCGCCACCGACTTTTATTTTATCCAAAAAAGGAAAGGCATAAAAGAACAGGAAAGACCTTTTGACAGATTTTGGGTTCGGGGGGTTGGTTATACAAAGGGAAGGTTTTAAGCACCCTTTGTATCCATGGTTATCCATGGGCTCTTAATTGCTTAGCTCACTTTTTTAAATGCTTTGTTGATTTGAAAATAGAAGAAGTGAAGATGGACAATAGGTCACATAGGTCTCTGAAGAGTTTCACCGGGAATAATGCCCTTCAAATACCAGATGAAAGTTTTGAAAATAGATGAGAAGTTTTGAAAATACGTTGCTTGAAAATGGAAGTGTTTGAGCAAGCAATTAGGAGTTACTTACTCTTAATTTATAAGATCTTTCCTGTACGTTAGCAAAATAGACAAATGGAAAATAGCAGAAACATAAATAATATGTCCAAATGGACAAAGAGAAAATAACAGAAACATAAATAATACGTCCAATTGGACAAAGAAAAAATAGCATAAACATAAATAATACGTCCAAATGGACAAAGAGAAAATAACAGAAGCATAAATAATATGTCCAAATGGACAAAGAAAAAATAGCATAAACATAAATAATATGTCCAAATGGACAAAGAAAAAATAACAGAAACATAAATAATATGTCCAAATGGACAAAGAAAAAATAGCGGAAACATAAATAATATGTCCAAATGGACAAAGAGAAAATAGCGGAAACATAAATAATATGTCCAAATGGACAAAGAAAAAATAGCAGAAATATAAATAATATGTCCAAATGGACAAAGAAAAAATGACAGAAATATAAATAATATGTCCAAGTGGACAAAGAAAAAATAACAGAAATATAAATAATATGTCCGAGTGGACAAAGAAAAAAATAACATAAACATAAATAATATGTCCAAATGGACAAAGAAAAAATGACAGAAACATAAATAATATGTCCAAGTGGACAAAGAAAAAATAACAGAAATATAAATAATATGTCCGAGTGGACAAAGAAAAAATAACATAAACATAAATAATATGTCCAAATGGACAAAGAAAAAATGACAGAAACATAAATAATATGTCCAAGTGGACAAAGAAAAAATAACAGAAATATAAATAATAAATAATAAAATAAAGCATAAAGCAAGAAATATAAAGAACAATATAATAAAATGCGGAATTTAAAGTCAATTGTTAGTATGTTAGCACGTGAATCATCTTGAAGCTAGTCAAGTATATTCACGATGTTAGTGAAGATCGATGGTGAGTGAATGATGATCTCGGATTTAAAATTAATGAAAATTTATCAGAAGCTTGATAGAATCATAGCGACTACACGATAAATTTCCAAAAGTCTTAAAACAACTGCATACAATCTCTGCCATATTTGATCTTTTATTCTGATTCGGGACAAAGGAAAAAGATAAGAAACAATATCAAATAATATACAAAAATAAATATAAAACAAATTAAACTTAATTCATTCTTTTTGTGATTTTTTTTGGAATTTGATTTTAAGTTAATTAACAAGCTAATTAAACAAATAATTATACAAATAATTAAACTTAACAAGAAAAATATTATTTTATATGTCAAAAATTAGATTATAAAAAATATAAACCTAAATCTAAAAGGAAAATATTTTTGGAGTTTTTTGATTGGTTAAAAATAATTAAAAAGCAATATTTACATAATTACTAATTAATTAAGCAATATAAATTAATTATGAAAAGAAATAAAATATTTTTATGTTAAAAATTAAATAAACATTTTATCAACTTAAAACTAAAATTAAAACATTTTTTTTTTGAGAAATTGAAAATATGCATAAATATGGAGTTTTTAATTCATGAACTCCTAACACTACTACATATTAAAAATTACATTGTACTTACTCTATGATGTTCCAAGAGTGGAAAAGAGTGATTGAAATTGATTGAAAGTGGCTATTTGAATGAGCCTTGATTTTTACAAGTTTATTGAAACTTTTGGAAAATATAAAACTTATGCTATGGCTTTGGTGTTTGTTGTTGTGCTCTCCTCTTGTTTCTCCCTTTTTTTCCCCCCCTTGAATGAAGAAAATGAAGCTTTATTTATAGGCAAAGAGTTTGATCTAGGAGGCCAAGCAAGTGGAAAAAATAATGATTGATTTTGTGGAAAAAGAATGGAATATTCTTTTATGCTAAGATAAAAAACTTAACCATGGTTTAATCACTCAATTATTATTCTTTCCAATCTTGCAATCTTATCTTTGATGCTTTGAATATATCATTGCTTGTATCACATGAAGCTTCCTTGCATTATCCTTGAATTATCATTGAATTATCCTTGAATTATCTCACTTTAATTAAACTTTAAATGAATAAAATTTAATTAAAATGAAATAAAAATGTTATGGATCATGGATGGGTCGTGGATTCCCCTTAGACATATGGGAATCAAGATTGAATCACAAAAGAATTGGCCTTTTTGAAAAAGAATCAAATTTTGGTCATTACTTGTTTCATGCATTTTTCCAAAAAAGGTCAACTTCATCAAGGCATATCTCCCTCAATTTTGATCCTATGAAAGTGTTCTTTAACTTTTTGGAAAGCCCAAGATGTCCTCTTCAAGCCACTTTGGAAGCGTTTTTGCATTTGGAGAAGTTATTTTGATGATATGGGCTTTGACAAAAAACTGCTTTTTGTTGATTTTCAAAATGACCCGTAATGTTTTGGCTTATATCTCTTAGGCGGAAGCATTTCTTGACCTTGGTCCCAACATCAAAGTTGTAGAGAATTGAATTTCCTTGAGGATGAGCTTTGGTTGGAATTTTTCTGATAAATTATGAGAGAGTTATGGTCGGTCAAAGTTTAGTTGACTTTTAGGTAAAAAACTCTAATTTTGCAATTTTGAGTTTTGTCGATTTCTGAACTTTTCTTGATGAATTATGATCAACCATTGATCACATGATGAATCTTTTGACAAAATATGGATGTTGACAAAAAATTGCATTTTTGACTGTCTGTTGACTTTTTGGTCAAACTGGTCGTCTGTTGACTGTTTGAGCTGTTGACTGTGCGTCTGAGCGAATCGAAGTTTGAAAATTTGTCTGGTGGTATTTTGAGACATATGGAGATCCATGAAATCCATTTGAGGTCTCAAAAACTCGTTCTCCTGAAAAAAAACAAAAACCCTAGTTAGGGACTGTTTGTGTAGGAGACAGTTAGGCGTACCTGATTTTTGTGCAGTGTTGAGTCTCTGTTGACCACGTGATTATCAGAAGACTTCTAGAACAAAATCTTGGAAATTTGAAGTGCAAAAAAATTGATTTGGCTGATGGTACAAACACGGAGAATTGCGCTGATAGCGGGTTTGACTGGTAACTAGCTGTCCGGGTATTAACGTAACAGTTAAAGTGAAAATTCAACAGTTTAAAGTTAATTTTTTTCTTTTTTTGTTTTTGTTGTGTTAATGGTGAAAAATTTATTTACCTGAGCTGTTAGAAAAACACAAACATAATAAATAAATAAAATATACTGTACGCGAACGAAAATACCGATAATAACCTTGAAAAAAAAATATTTAATGCACAGAAAAATAAATATTTAACACACATAATATTATCTTGATAATTAAACTACCGTACGACAGATAGTACAACATTTAATACTAACAGTACAAATATTACATAATATAATGAACAGTACGATAAATAAAATAAACGGTACACTATTTGAAAGCGACAGATACAACAAACTTTAAAAATGACGATTAATAATCCATGCTATGAACAACAGAAAATAGATGATCGGAAGTGTAACCATCGCAGGTCCGCATTTTTCAGGACTATGCAGACAGAAGAAGGACATGATCACCGTAAAAATAGTGATGACTATAAGAAAAAGTGTATCCATCCACTTTGCCATTTTTGCCGAGGAAGAAGAGAAAATAATTATGAGATAGAAGTTTGAGAAATTTGGGAGATGAGTGAAATTTGATGTGAGAATTTATGGAAAAAATGAGGAGTATTTATAGAGTGAAAAGAGAGAGATAGAGTCGTTGGGAGTGGAGTGTTACCGTTTTGAATAGTAGTAGGATTTGAAAAAAAGTATGGTAGGTTTTGAAAAGAAAAGGGGTATAGAATAAAGCTAGGATTTGATTTGAAAGAAAAAGAAAGGAAGATATTTGAAAAGAAAGAAAGAGATTTTGAAAAAATAATATAGTATAAAAATAAAAATTAGTGGGAAATAAAACCAATAATAATTTAATTGTTACCAGTATAATCTGAAACCCGGACTCCGCGCCTGCAAATTTTAATTCTGTACCAACTGCGTCAGCATTATTTATCTGAAAATAAATCTCAAATAAACAGTGTATGAAGTGATAAACAGTATTTGGTGTTTATGTAAGAACAAATTTAACAGCGAACCAAAATACTGTATAAAAAATTCTAAAAATTGAATATTTATAAAATCAGGATATTTATGAAATAAAAATCCAAGATTGTATAAAACTCCAAATTTTTAGACAGAAGTCTGTTGACTTCTCTTTTTTTTTAAAAACGCAGGCAAATTTTGGGGTATAACAATAATGATCATAACACTTAGAAAATGATGGGATCTCAGAGGTCAAAAATTGGGGTGCAACAACGGGTTCAGCTAAGATTGGGTGGCCATCTTCATCTATTTTGTTCTTACTAACCAAAGGCCTAGTTTTATAATATGTAGGGAAAATTTACCCAGAGAAGGGTTATTTCCTCCAGGTAAAGGGCCCATGAAGGCATGAGTTTTTCCAGAAAGTTCAAAAGGAATGATTACCTGAGAAGCATAGATAGCGCGAGTCTCTGCGGCGTTTGGGTCTGGAATGTATTGTTGATTCCCTATCTGTGTGGGATTTTGAAGCTTTTGAATAGGTTGGCGAGCATTTGAAGAAGACGCCATGGATGAGTTTGTTTTAATAATTAGGTTGAAAAACCAAAGAGGATTTCTTTTCTGTGATAATCGCAAAAGAATGAAAGTGGAAGTTGTGTGAAGGCAAAAGGTTTAAGTATTTAAAGGTTTAGTGGGAACCCTTTCAAATCTTTTGGGTAAAGGTCAAAGGACACGCGGAAAGCACTGATTTAATCCAACAGCGGTCGAACAGTTGTTAGCCTTACTCCTAGTATATAGGAGCAATGATCACAAGTAATGACAAAACGTGGGAATGCACGTTCTGAAGAGACGTTTTTGAAAATGACAAGACATTTTGAAAGTTGAGTCATAAATGATTACGACGTTAGTCAGTTGTCTTGGAACTCTAAAAAATGAGTAAAACAAAATCTCATCATGACAAGAAACGCCTATTTCTCTTCTTTACGAAACAGGCATTTATTGGGGGCAATTTGTTAGCTGAAGATTTCGTTTAGAGAAAATATTCTTTGAAGGATTAGAGTTCGAAGAAGAATGGTTTCTAATGACCATTTCTGAGAATAAAAATGGCTCCTGATGGCCATGATTCGAGGATGTTGTTTAAGTTGAAATAAAGATAATGGGAATTGGAGTTGATTCGAAATGAATTGTCTTTAAGACTTAAGCATTTTTTGCAAAATATGAAGGGTACTGAAGCTTGGCGTGTTTTCGTAGTATTCTCGGTTTTGATCACGTTTCCACGTATCAAAAGAGAATTCAGGCGGGAGGATTTGAAATTCGAAATAGTCTGTGTAACCGAACAAGGACAAATGGCTCCCCAGGGATTCGAAACGTATGCATGTGAGCAACGTGGCATCTTGTTAATGTAGGACCGTTAGGGTCGAAATTAGTATAAATAAGGGTCTTAATGTTAGGATTATGTGTGTTCATTTTGTACAAATCACTCACAAATTACTCAAGTATCAAGTGTTAAGAGAACGAGTTCGATGAGAAATGTACGTATGACACCACCATTTTAATATGTTTGTATTCATCTTTATGCAAGTATCTTTTTCATTATTTCCTATCTTTTGTTACATTCCAGCCATTTACATTCTTGCAACTTTATCTTTCGTTTGAATTTACTTCGAAGTATTTACTTTCCGCAATTTACATTCTTGCATTCTAAGTTTCTTGCAAGTTTATCTTTACTCCATCTTTCGCCAGAGTTATATTTACGTGTATAACAATGTGATTATCAGTCTTTACATTTTGTCTATTTTATTTCCTATATCGAAGCCAAATAACCAACGAATATGAACCAATTCATCACAAATAACCAAAGTATATTCTATAGTTTGGAAGACTAGCGGTTGTTTACCGGAAATCACCGTAAACAATAGCGCTATAGAAAAACTCTGCCTTTGTTTATATTTCATTAAACTAAAGTATTATATAAAGCCAGTTGATGTTTACGTTTCATTTCATTTTGATGTCATTAAACACATGCTATCTAAACCAATATTGCATAGTCGAATTGGCAAATGGGCTTTGGCCCTTACTGAGCACTCTTTAATCTTTCAACCCCTTAAGGCAATGAAAGGACAAATCGTGTCAGATTTCATTGTTGACCATGCAGTGGTTGAAAATCCTCAGCAATATGTAGATTTGAAGCCTTGGAAGTTGTACTTCGATGGTTCAACGCATAAAGAGGGAAGTGGCTTTGGTATTCTCATAATTTCACCTGATGGAATTCCAACAAACTTAAGTACAAAATTGAAGGCCCTTTATGCTCCAACAACGAAGCTGAGTACGAAGCACTAATTGCTGGACTTGAAGCCTTGTTGGAATTGTGGGCAACGCGAGTCGAAATTATAGGAGACTCAGAATTAGTGATAAAGCAACTGACGAAAGAATACAAATGTGTCAAAGAGAATTTGATCATGAATTTTGTCATAGCAAATAGGCTGCTTAAATAATTTGAATATGTAGAGTTAAAGCACGTCTCAAGGGTGAACAATCAAGAAGCAAATGATTTGGCACAATTATCCTCAGGATACAGAGTATCAAAGGAAAAATTAGAAGAACTGATTGAAGTAAGAGGCAAATCAATGGCCACAAAGCTATCTCCAAGTGATCTGGAGAACTCACAATTAGGCTTCGCTAACAAAGAGGAATTTGAAGTTCTAAATATAGACTCCTTAGCAGATACAGATTGGAGGAGTCCAATTGTAAACTACTTGAGAGATCCTTCGACAGATACAGATAGAAATGTGAAGTATAGAGCCTTATCATACTTCTTGATGGGAAATGAATTGTTTAAGAAAACCTCTGAGGGAGTTTTACTAAAATGTCTAGGTGAAGCTGAAGCATACTTGGCACTCTCGAATGTGCACAGTGGGGCATGTGGTGACCATCAAGAGGGGCGCAAAATGAAATGGATTTTGTTCTGTTATGGAATGTATTGACCCACTATGTTAAAAGATTGCATAGAGTTCGCCAAAGGTTGCCAGGAATGTCAAGAACACGCAAGTATTCAGCATGCGCCTGCAAATGAATTAAGTTCAATGATAAAACCATGGCCTTTCAGAGGTTGGGCATTAGACTTAATTGGAGAAATCCATCCCACATCTTCCAAAGGTCAAAGATATATTTTAGTAGGAATAGACTACTTCACAAAATGGGTCGAAGTGATACCAATAGCCAATGTGGATCAGGAGGCTGTGATTGAGTTTATTCAAAGACACATTTTGTATAGATTTGGAATCCCAGAAAGTATAACCATAGATCAGGGGTCAGTGTTTACTGGTTGAAAGATGCAAGAATTTGCAAAAGAAATGGGGTTCAAGTTATTGACTTCTACACCTTATTATGCTCAAGCAAACAGACAAGTCGAAGCAGCCAATAAAGTGATAATTGGTCTGATAAAGAAACATGTAGGGAAGAAGCCTAAGAATTGGCACAAAACCTTGGACCAGGCACTCTGGGCTTGTCGAACATCACCAAAGGAAGCAACTAATACTACTCCTTTTCAGTTAACGTTCGGACACGATGCAGTACTCCCAATCGAAATATACTTGCAATTAGTCAGGATTCAGAGACAAGAAGAAATTCCCCCAAATGTATATTGGGAAATGATGATGAATGAGTTAGTTGATCTGGACGAAGACAGACTTCGAGCGTTGGAAATGATAAAAAGGAAAAAAGAAAGGGTGTCGAGAGCATACAACAAAAAGGTGAAAGGTAAAACATTTGTTAATAATGATTTAGTTTGGAAAGTTATTTTGCCTATAGATCGTAAGAATTAGGCTTTAGGCAAATGGTCTCCACACTGGGAAGGACCTTTTCGAATCTTAAAAGTATTTTCAAATAATGCTTATGAGATAGAAGAATTGGCAGAAGATCGCAGGATTTTAAGAGTGAATGGGAAGTATCTGAAAAGATACAAGCCAATCATGCATGAAGTAAAAATTGCTAAAACGTAGACATTAAAAGTGTGCGCCGTTAGCCGAAATGGTGAAACAAGCGCCAAAATGGCTTTATACCCAAGTGAGATATGTAATATATAAACTAAGAAGACAAAACGATGTCAAAATATAGTACATTATGATTAACGGTTAAGGGTACATTCAGTCAGGAAGATTGCGTTTGACTGCAAACCAAAGTTACAAAAATGGGGCATGCCAAATAATTTTAAAGGAAGAGTCCAAAATTATAGACAACAAAGATAAAACTAAGACCCACAACGCCTCCAACAATGCATCCTTCAATTGATCCTGTTTTCTAAACCCTCTAAGTGCAACAGGGGCAAGCTTTCTGCTTCAAAAGGATCCAGGAATCCTTCCGTGCATATTTTCTTCACTAATCCCTGTTTAACAAATATGTGGGATAACAACCTTCAATAGGGAAGACATGTCGCTATGCCTTGACGAGAAGCAGCAATAGCGACGGCTTCAGCAAGGTGTTTGAAAATCATCAATGGCATGTTGATTTTCTTTCCCCGGAGAGCACAAAGCATGAACTCCAGATCCTCCACCATGATGCTTTCTTGATCCTTATTTCGTGGGCGAAAGTTGCCCACCAAAAGTTGATGCCAAATCCTACTGATGCGGGCGCTGAAGGGATTGTTAGCCATAATGGCCCTCAAAATGGAAGAAGTTCTCATGGTGAAGGAGTTGTCAACAAAAACTTCTCCGGAGTTCTCACATCTCAGCACTTCAGAGATGAATGATAGAGAAATGGTAATATAAGATCCTCAAACTTGAGAAACAATGGTGGTTCTTCCTTCTGAATCTATTAAGAGGGATGCAAACATCCAGAAATCCGCCAGCATGTTCGGGTAAACAGACCCTTACAGGATTCCTTGGTAAACCTGTAAGTGTTGGGTGGCAAATAGTGCATCAACATTGATATTATTCTGATCGAACTCTTCCACAGAGTTTAAACTCTTTCTTGATAGCAGATTTGATAGTGTTATAAGATAGAAGTGTCATTGTAGAAAGGGAGTACAAGAGAGGAAAAAACTTTGATGAAAATATGGAAAAAGGATAAATAAATGATCAGAATACCAAGGTTTATATAGAGAACGTTGGGCTTAAAGAATGGTTACGCCTTAAACCCTGATTGGACCGCGCGTGGTTTCCCCGAGGGAAGATATGGAGTCCTCCGTTTGTAGCCTTGGAAGTTGGAATGTAATCATTTTGGAAACTGATACACGCACGTCTTAATTAGACGTTTTGAAAAAGTGATGTCATCATTAAATGATGGTTACGGCTAGTGGAGTAGAAACGTCAAATCAAAACTTAAGTGGCTGCGAAGGGCAATCATGTCACGTGGATACGCTATCGAGGTCATTATGATAGTTGGAAAATAGATTTTGACAATTTAAGAAATGTTAAAATGTTATTTGTGACATTTGCAGAATATAATATATGGATAACTGAAAGGTAAATCATACATATATTCCTTAGCTAGTCTGATTACAAAAGTAGGACAAAATGCAAAACGAAAAGATATTACAAGGGTTATAACAATTAATTGAAATCTTCAGGAAGATTATTCTTCATTTTGGTATATTGGGATGCCCATAGTGACAGACGGCGTTCGATTAGTGCTTGCTGTTTTGTCAGCTCTTCGATTTCTGGTACTAATTTCTGCGGTGTTTCGAGATGTTGAATCCCTGCTTGCATCACTTCATTCAACTCGTTCTGCTTGGATTGTTTGATTTCCTCTTGGCGGGACTTGGCAGTTTTGATCTTTGCTTCGAGGCGCCCAATTTTTTGTTCCCAGGATTTGATGTCCGCTTCACAAGTTTCATACTCTTTTTGGCGCTTTGCATGCTCAAGCTCGAGGGCACCAGCTCTGGTAGTTGCTTCATTAGCGGCTTTCCACGAAGAACTATGAGAAGTTACTTTCGTGTTGAGTTTTTGGTCAACATCTCACTTTCGAAGGTTATCAGCTTGAAGTTGATCAAGCAGAGAAGTTAATGAAACAATCACTTGTAAGACTTCGTCAGAAACCTAGAGTAGGTCCACCTTCTTTAAAAGATTGTTTAGACCAAAACAACTGGTGGAATCTTTGCTCAGAACTTCGATAAGGTTGGTTTCAAAGAATTGTTTCCTTATCTGACGAAGGAGGTTTGGGGTATTGATCAGTGCATTTTGATGCACATTCCTCTACGGTTGTACTTATACATTTCCATGGTTTGCTTTTCTTATTTTTGTATTTTATAATGTTTTTATATTTTAATTTATTTTTATTGTTATTTGATTTTCGTATTTAATTTTCAACTTTAACAGTCTGCACGGAAACGATCATAACTGGAGTTCCAGGAGTCCGATTAAGGCGTTCTAATAATCGACGGAAAGCTAAGAGAAAGAGCTACAATTCTTATGTTGGAGTTGAAGTCAGAATCGGACTGTAGAAGGGACAGAAAATTCGTTGAAGTTGCAGCACTAGTTTTAGTTAAGTTTCGGGTCAATTAGTTTTGGGCCTAGGTCGTATGTTTGACCCAGTTGGATTGTAAAACGGGTTGTACTTTTTCCCCGTAGGGTAGCAGCCGCGGTACTGTAGCATGGATGATCACTATTCACGAAAATATTTCAAGCTTTTGTATGATCGTGTAATGGAGAACTAATCCGAAGGTGAAAGCTGCCGGAGTCGAGTTCCAAATACTTTGAGGTTTTTTATCAATTCCAATTAAATTATTCATTCCTTTCAATATTGTGCTCTGTGTCTTATTTGCTTAATTCAAGTTCCATAGAATATATATTGATTTGATTCGATGATTGTTCTTCCTACAATTTAATCGCGTTTGCTTTATCCGCGCAATTGTGTTTGCTTAATTCACAATACTTTAATCCGTTTGCTTAATCTAGACATTAGGAATTTACAATCTTGTAGTATGAATTGCGCTTGTTAATTCGACATTACAATCGAATAGGAATTGAAATCATTTAGGGACTGGAATTATATTGACCGATGATAAGTTGGATATTGAACCGGCAGATTAACCTGTTTTAATCACTTATTTCAAAACAGCTTATTTTCAGAATCACTTATTTTAAGCGCTTTTTTTCTAAATCGAACCCAAACCACCACCCCCCCCCAAATTCGACTTTGCTTTTAGTTAATAAAATCAAGAATCCTTGCGATACGACTCGAGCCATTATCGCTGTACTACGTTTTACAAAATACTCGTTTTTGATCCGCGCGCGACAGCGGATCAGGTATCATTTCCCTTACCACTTTCCGCCAAAATGTTCGAAGAAGGCTCAATCATGATAGGCGAGACATTTTTGGTATTCATCATCGCCTTGAGGAAGCTCACAGGGTCAGTATTCTTAAGTCGCTCCAGTTCAACAGGAGTGAGTGCAGCAGGAATTTGATTCGAAGTAGTCGCAGGGGCAACTATAGTCCCAAAGGTCAAAGTTTCATTGTTACCTGGTAGAGGCAAACTAGAAGCTTCATCCATATTCTCATGTTCAGAGATAGTATCTTCACTCCCAGTTGGCTTCTCAACTACATTGTTGCTATTAGAATGTTGAGGGTTTTCTTCCATGTCTTTGTCTTGATGGGTAGGTGGAGAAGCGTCATTTGAATGACTTTCCTCAGCATGAACAGGTGAAACGATAGTCGTAATGGGTTGAATATCTTCGAGAACTGGAGAAAGGGCATGAGATTTTCGTCGAGGAATGCCTGTCACATAAATCAAAGTGTGTTAAGACAGGAAGTTGCGAAGAAGCTTGTTTGACAATTTAAAGAACAAATGTATACCATGAAGATTGTCAAGATCAATGTTGAGATCCGAAGTTTTTAGGTCAAAAGTAGCTGTGCCTACATAGTCCTACATATACAAGGTAAAACGCATACTTAGCAATTGAAGTTAAGTATGAAGAATTGTTATAGTCTAGAATTTAATACCTTGGCTGGGACATTATCTGGGCTCGAGTTATGACTTTCGACAACTGGGATGTTACCAGCGATCTTTAAAGGTGATTCATCCGAGGACACTTTATCACTCGATGAAGTAAGCTTTGAAGTCCCAGATCCCTTTTCTTTGGTTAAAGAAATAGTGGCCTTTTGTCTTTTCTTCGCAACTTGTCTGGTGCGAGGAGGAGATGTGTCCTCATCATCTGAAATACTGATGTTCGAAGATTTTTCATTTCGGAGGCGTCAGAGGCTTCGAACTCTGAGAATATTCACATTGAACAAAGTGAATAATATTCAGAATAAACGCACAAGTTAAAAATGTATACATACCGTTGGTTTCTTGCTAGTGACGGTCGAATCACTCCCACCTGCTTTTTTGCTTTTTGAAGCTTCAGCATCCTTTTGTGCGGTTCCCTCCTTAATAACTCTCTTTTGACTTACAACTGTGAACAAAATAGAAGTCAATATATAAGTAAGGAAAGAAGGTTAATCGAAGGATAGTCTAAACCCCAACCTTCAGGTATAGGAGTCAAGACACGAACATGCTCAAGACTTATATGAAGATGTCCCTTGAAAATATCCAAGGTATACTTAGTCGGAACCACTCGTTTAGCGCGTTTTTTGGATTGTTCGCAAAGAATTTTGGGAACATTCCCACACACAAACCATTTTGGAAAAGGAAGACTTAGAGCCACACCAAAATCAGGGCTAGGTAGTGGAGGGAATTTTGGAGGATTAAGTTCGAAAGCCACTTCATAACGTTGTTCAGGTCGAACATACGTGGGCAATTTCAACTCATCCAGTTTAGTAGAAATTTTTTCACGCAAAGTGACCGCAGCTTCACGAACGGTCCGACTAAGGTCATCAGGCCCGTAGATAGTTTCAAATAATTTTTGAAAGGCTTGGATTTTTTAATATGAGTTGAAGTACCTTTTTTGAAGTTCGCCTGCACATCAGCAAAAGCTTCAGTTAGTTCTTGAGAAAGGCTTTCAGCATCGAAGATTTGCTTAGTGTAATACTCTGTCCACCATTGATGGAAATCTATGGTAGAATAGAAGGCAAGTTCGAAGTAGATGGGAGAGAGAGTCGTGATGCCAACATATTTGGAGATTTTGGATTCGTATTCCTTTTCAGATAAATGCAGAGTGTGCAGACACATGTGATTCCTCTTGTCATACATGCATTTTGGTTTAAGCTGAACCAATCCAAATTGCCTTGATACAAGATTTGGTTGGTAGCAAAGGAGACAACAATGACTCTTGGGGGATCGTAATCGATGGTACAATAGTTTAGGTGTTAGAAAAGCCTCCCAGATAACCATGGATTCAGCTTGCTGATCCGGAGAAGTTGCTGGAAATTCTCGAGTGAACCATTCGGGACCTACTTCTCTTTTTACAAATAGAGCCATGGAAGGACTAAACTGATAACGTTTAGCGAATATCATCATGTATGCTAGAAAAGTTTCTCGAAGCTTTCCTGGTTCTTCTTTAGGAGTTAGGTGAGCCAATCTAGTTCCTTCTACTATTCGATTTCTAATTGCCGTATTTTCTTCATCCACAATACCTCTATGTGGGAGATAAGCTTCGAAAGTGGCATTGAGCCATAGCTGCAGTAACCAGAAAGGGCCAGCGAAGAGGAGAGATCCTGTTTTATAATCTTTGACGAGATCCGTTGCTTCGCCAAGATTTTCGTAAAGGAACCCTAGAATTAACTGGCTTAAGTTTAACCTTTCTCCAGCATTTATCTGGTTAGCCATGCAAAGATACCTCTTTTCCACTTGGAGGGACCTAGAACAAAAAACGCATCTCGAAAGCCAGAGTGCTAGAAGCGCGATATGCTCTTCGTCAGTAGTCATTTGGACATGGTATCTCTGGATGAAAGCAGTATAGGTGGCTTTAACTTCGTTAAACTGAATGGTATCAATATCCATGAAGTTGGGATCGAAGACCTCACCAGTTGGTCGAAGCCCTGTGATAGCGGCTATGTCAAAGAGAGTGGGAGTAATCATTCCACAAGGAAGATGAAAGGTGTTGTGAGAAGCATCCCCATAATATACTGATCCTACTAACATGGTCTGGTTATATTCTATACCTGTTTTGGATAATTGAATTAGATCGTAAATCCCTAGTTCTTTCCAAAACGAAGCCTTTTGGTTTTCTACCTTAGTCAACCAACCATAATACAGGTCAGGATCTTTTGCCAAGGGGATTGATCTAAAGACTTTTAGGAAATTGGTTACATAATTCAACCTAATCTTTTCTAAGGCTATGGTGTTTTCAGTCGAAGTGTCATCTACATTGGCCGTTTCAGCTAAGATTAAGTTACCGTCTTCGTCTATTTGGTACTTGATAACTAAGGGTCTAGTCTTATAATAAGCAGGAAAGAATTTACCCAGAGAAGAATTGCTTCCTCCAGGTAAAGGACCCATGAAAGCATGAGTCTTTCCAGAAAGATCAAAAGGAATGATTACCTGAGAAGCGTAGATAGCACGAGTTTCTGCTACGTTTGGGTCTGGGATGTATTGTTGGTTACCTATCTGTGTGGAACGTTGAAGTCGTTGAATGGGTTTAAGAGCAGTTGAAATTTCCGATGTGGAAGTTTGAATGGTAGAAGACGCCATGGATGTGTTTGTTTCAAGAATTAGGTTAAAAAAACAAAAAAGGGTTTTTTTCTGTGTTTAGTTGCAGAAGAAGGAAATATGAAGTTGTGTGAACGCTAAAGGTTTAAGTATTTAAAGGTTTAGTAAGAACCTTTTCAACTCTTTTGAGTAAAGGTTAAAAAGACACGCGGAAAGAGATGATTTAATCTAATGGCGGTCGAACAGTTGTTAGCCTTACTCCTAGTATATAGGAGCAATGATCACAAGTAATGGCAAAATGTGGGAATGTAGATTTTGAAGAGACGTTTTTGAAAATGACAAGACGTTTTGAAAGATGAGTCATAAATGATTATGATGTTAGTCAGGTGTCTTGGAACTCTAAAAAATGAGTAAAACGAAATCTCATCATGACAAGAAACGCCTATTTCTCTTGTTTTTCGAAACAGGCATTTGTTGGGGGCAATTTGTTAGCTAGAGATTTCGATTGAAGAAAATATTCTTTGAAGAATCAGAGTTTGAAGAGGAATGGCATCTGATGGCCATTTCTGAGAATAAATGGCTCCTGATGGCCATGTTCGAGGATGTTGTTTAAGTTGAAGTAAAGATGATGAAAATCGGAGCTGATTCGAAACAAATTGTCTTTGAGACTTAAGTGTTTTTCTCGAAATACAAAGAGTACTGAAGCTTGGCGTATTTTGTGGCATTCTCGTTATAAATCACGTTGCCACGTATCAAAAGAGAATTCAGGCGGGAGGATTTGAATTTCGAAACATTCTGTGTAACCGAACAAGGACAGATGGCGCCCCAGGGATTCGAAGCGTATGCATGTGAGCAACATGGCATTTCGTTAGTGTAGGACCTTTAGGGTCGAAATTAGTATAAATAAGGGTCTTGATATCAGGATCCAGTGTGTTCATTTTGTACAAATCACTCACAAATTACTCAAGTATCAAGTGTTAAGAGAACGAGTTCGCTGAGAAATGTACGTATGACACCAACACCATTTTAAATATATTTGTACTCATCTTTATGCAAGTATCTTTTCAGTATTTCTATCTTTCGTTATATTTTAGCCATTTATATTCTTGCACTTTTATCTTTCTTTCAAGTTTACTTCGAAGCATTTTACATTCTGCAATTTACGTTCCTGTACTTTAAGTTTCTTGCAATTTGTATTTACTTTGCCTTTCGCCAAAGTTATATTTACGTGTATAACAAGGTGATTGTCAGTTTTTACATTTCGTTTGTTTATTTCTTAAACATATTTCGAAGCCAAATAACCAACAAATATGAACCAAATTATCAATAAAGACAATTTTTTGACTATGTCCTAGGATCAATCTAGTCGATCCTGCGAGTAACCAAAGTATATTTTATAGTTTGGAGGACTAGCGGTTATTTACCGGAAATCACCGTAAACAAAAGGTCAAGAGGTTGAGAACCGACAATGGCCTTGAATTTTGCAATGAGGCATTCGACAGTTTTTATGCTGCCTCTGGTATTGCAAGGCACAGAACTACTGCAGGTACTCCATAGCAAAATGGTTTGGCTGAAAGGTTTAATCGAACTATTTTGGAGAGAGTCAGATGCATGTTGACTAGTGCGGGGTTAAAGAAGGTGTTTTGGGCTGAGGCTATTTCGACAGCAACATATCTGATAAACAGATGTCCTTCGACAGTGTTAGATATGAAGACACCTGAAGAAGTTTGGTCTGGACATCCACCAGATCTCGACAAACTGAGAGTATTTGGCTGCGTAGCCTATGCTCACATTAGGCAAGACAAGGTCGAACCTAGAGCTCTGAAATGCATGTTCATGGGATACCCTGAAGGAGTCAAAGCTTATAGGCTATGGTGCCTAGAGCCAGGTCACAAGAGATGTATCACCAGTCGAGATGTAGTTTTCAATGAAGCTGAAATGGCTTTTAAGAAAACTGATGATGTTGGTCAAAGTACAGAAACATCTGACGAAGAGCTGGAACAGGTAGAGATTCCTGTTGAGGTGGAGCATGTTGATGTTGGATTGCATATCCCTGATGAAGTCGAAGAAGAAGCAGAAGATGCTGAGGAAGTTGAGGAAACTGACGATGACTACCTATTGTCGAGAGACAGGTCGAGATGAGTCATCAAGGCACCTCAGAGACTTGGGTATGCAGATCTTATAGCTTATGCCTTAATCTCTGCAAGTGAGGTTCTAGACGAAGAACCTAGAGACTACAAGGAAGTTATGAGGAGTCGAAATAAGACTGAATGGCTGAAGGCCATGGATGATGAGATGAAATCTCTTCATGATAATCATACTTGGGAACTAATCAAGAAACCTGTTGGGGCAAGGTTAGTCATCTGTAAATGGATTTTCAAAGTTAAGGAAGGAATCGAAGGAGTAACGTCGAAAAGATACAACGCAAGGTTAGTTGCAAGGGGTTTCACTCAGAAAGAAGGTGTCGACTTCACTGATGTGTTTTCTCCTGTTGTGAAGCATAGGTCCATTCGAATGTTGCTTGCCTTGGTGGCACAATTCGATCTTGAACTGGAACAGATGGATGTGAAGACTGCGTTCTTGTATGGTGATCTAGATGAAACGATCCTGATGAGGCAACCTGAAGGGTATGTCGAAAAGGGGAAGGAAGATTGTGTGTGCAAGTTAAAGAGATCTTTGTATGGGCTGAAACAATCTCCTCGACAGTGGAATAGGAGATTCGACAAGTTTATGGCACGCATAAGTTTCATTAGAAGTCAGTTCAACCACTGCGTTTACTTTAGATTTCGACCTGGTAATTCATTTGTTATTTTGTTGCTTTATGTGGATGATATTCTCATAGCAAGCAACAATGTTGAAGATGTGACGAGGGTGAAGGCTGAACTCAATAAGGAGTTCGATATGAAGGATCTGGGAGCTGCTTCCAGGATTCTTGGAATTGACATTCGAATAGATAGAAAGAAGTCGAAGTTATGCTTATCTCAAGAGGCATATCTACGGAAGATTCTTGAGAAGTTTGGTATGTCGAATTCGAAGCCAGTTGTGACTCCGACAAACCCTCAATTCAAGCTGAGTATTGATCAGTGTCCCAGTACTGATGTCAAAAGAGCCTATATGAATAGCATCCCATATTCTAATATAGTCGGTTCTTTGATGTATTCTATGGTCTGTACTAGACCCGACATAGCATACGCAGTAAGTCTTGTAAGCAGGTACATGGCGAACCCTGGAAAGGCTCACTAGCAAGCATTGAAGTGGATTTTAAGGTACATAAATGGGTCTCTAAATAGAGTCCTAATTTATGGTGGAGCTTTAGGTGAAGATAGTAAAGTAGTAATCGAAGGATATGTCGACTCTGATTATGCAGGTTGTATGGATTCCAGAAAATCTATTTCTGGATATGTTTTCACTATGTTTGGCACAGCAATTAGTTGGAAAGCAACACTTCAGAAGGTTGTTGCTCTATCAACCACTGAAGCGGAATATATTGCCTTAACTAAAGCTGTGAAAGAAGCATTGTGGCTTGAAGGTTTTGCGAAGGAGCTGTAACTTCAAGGTCGAGGTATCACTGTTAAATGTGATAGTCAAAGTGCAATACACCTGTCGAAGAACTCAGCATATCATGAGCGAACTAAGCACATTGATGCGAGGCTGCATTTCGTCAGAGGAGTAATCGAGCATGGAGAAGTCCAAGTGCTGAAGGTTTCGACTGAAGACAATGCTGCTGATATGATCACCAAGACATTGCCGAGTTGCAAGTTTTTCCACTGTACGCAGTTGATAAAGCTGCATTAAGAAAGCTAGCTTGTTCCCTTGATGTTGTAGAGTTAGGTCCAAGGTGGAGATTTGTGAGATATTGGATCGAACTCTAGTGTGATCGAAGGGTAACTTCTTGGTTCGACAGTTCAATAGAGTTAAGCATGCAGTCGAAGGTTGTTCACATGCTGGTGTCGAAGTGTGCATGCTTTAGTCGAAGATGGGTCTAGCATGCAGATGTCGAAGATGCTAGGGTTGTTAGCATGTTAAATTAGGTTTTAGTGTTTAAACCCTAATTTGTTAAGTTAGCTTGTTTGTAACACCCGTATAATTTTAAAATTAATTTAATTAGAATATTGAATTAATAATTAGAATTATTAAGAATTTTGTGGAAAATAATGGAAATAATGGTTTATGGCATTTGGGCCATGTGAGGAAATAGTAAAAGAAGAGGGTGTGATATAGTAATCCTTTTACTAATTTTATTATTATTTTCATAAAACAATTGGAATTGGGAAGAAAGAAGGAACGTGCAAGAACAGAGGTTTGGGAACACGAAGAACGTGAAGGAGAACTGTAGAGGGAGAGACCAAGGATCAAGAACTCTTGTCTAAGGTAAGGGGAGACTCTCCATTTAATCTTTATTATCGTATTATGGATGATAGTATGGATTAGGAGTATTGTTTGGATTGATTGATTCTATATTCTGGGTATTCTTTGTGTTCTTCGTTTAGATTGGAGCTATAACTGTTAAATCCCTAATAACTGAGTAGATTTAGGGTATGATGAACGAAATTGATTATAGAATCATATACTGTGATTGTTGGGTGAATTCTGTGATGTTAGAATGTGATTTTTCTGGTTTTTGAGACCCAAATCGCAGGTTGTACAGATGAATTCGCGAGGAAGACGAATGGGTAAGTTGCAGATTTTGGGAAGACGTTGTTGATACGCGTATGATACGTGTATGATACGTGCGATATGTGTATGATACGTGCGATACGTGTATGATACGTGCGATACGTGTATGATACGTGTATGGGGGAGTGATACGTGTATGATACGCGTATGATGTTGTTTTGTATGGAAATATGGTTCTGTCCATACGCGTATGATACGCGTATGGTGTGTATGTTTTGTCTAAAATTGTGCTTCTTCCCGTACGCGTATGATACGCGTATGGTGTGTGTTTTGTGAAATTCTGGCCCTGTTGGTACGCGTATGGCCAGCGTGACCTGCAGATTTTGCTGTTTTGTGATATTTGAAAGTCTGACGACGTGTGACTTTAAACTAATGAATCTGTATGAAATATTGTTGTTTGATTTATTGAATGATGCAATTATATATGTATTGAACATACTTGTTAGATGATGATGAATGATGATGAATGATTATAAGATGATGCTACTCATAGTATGATGATGAAGATAGTATGTTGTATATATGTTTGCATGCATTCATGATCGTTTTTGTGGGCTGTATCCTAAGGACGAGAGGATTCAGTGAAGGGCAAGATTCCCATTGTGTGGAATCTGTGCTGGCAGGGCCGTATCTGGATGATGATAGATCGGTCGGTGGGTTTTCCCCATTGATGATGTTGGTACCACATGCATAGTGTCAGTTTCATACATGTGCATGATTTGTTCTATAACATGATTATATATGTTATGTGATGACTTGTCTGTTTATCTGTGGATGTGTGATGATGACTTGTCTGAATATGAAACAATCGGGTGAATGATATAACTATGATATATTGTTATTTATGATGCAATAACATTGGTTAACTGTGATGAGACTCACCCTTACTTGTTGTCATTTTCAGATTGAGGATAGCGGCGCGACTTGGTGAGGATTAGCTCATAAGTCGGTTTTTAGTTATTGTGTCGGTGTCATGCTCTGGTAGATGTAACACTGAGAACGCATTGTTTTGGAGTTTTGGATTATAACTCTATTTTGTTTTGTTATTTGAAGTCTTATACATTAAATGAGGAATGTTGACTTAATAATTAAATTCCGCTGTGTAAACATGACTTTGTTTAATGAGTTATAATTCCAGATGTTTTCAGTAAATGCATGACAGGTGCCGAACGTGTGTAATCTTTATTTTATTTTATGAATTGTGACACCTCTTGTATGTTTACTCTGATTAATAATTGTTTAAATGCCGCGGGTTATTAGAGGGGTGTTACATTGTTTATTAAGTTGGCTTGTGTAATGGGCCTTGCTGAAAAAGCCCATTAGTTAGTATGTTAGGTTTTATTATAAATAGCATACTAGTCTCTCATCATTGCTAAGCTGTAAATCCTAATTTAGGGTGAGAGAGGTTATTTGTTATTCTTGTAATCTTGTTTTAAGAGAATGTAAAAGAATAGTAGTTATAACCAATTCTTGTGTTCTTCTTATCTTCCCTAATTCCTATTATACTTTGTACTTGACATCGTTTTTCACAATATTATATATATATATATATATATATATATATATATATATATATATATATATATATATATATATATATATATATATATATATATATATATATATATATATATATATATCAAGTGCGGGTTTTACACTACCCAAACCCGAACCCGAAATATCGAGTGGCACCCGAACCCAAACCCAGTCAATTCGAGTTTTCACCTATTGACTCGGGTTCGAGTATTGGTGGACCCCGCGGGTATGGGTCTGCTTGCCATCTCTACTATCCAAAAATAAGTTAGAGGAAGTTATTTTGCAAGTTATACAATAGTCAAGTAATGGTACAATGTCTATGCTAGTTAACCTATAACCACTTTATCTATGCTAGTTAGTCTATAACTATCTCCAATTAATTCATCGAGATTAGCTACAAAGTGATTTATGTTTTTGTCGCAGCTAAACATAATTTTTTTTTAGTGATAGTTTGTGCAGTTGTTTCCTCTTCATTGTAAATAAGAATATGATGAAGTATTGTCTATTGTCTAAGTCTCTATACCTTTTACATGAATAATTGTCGAAAGATTTTAACTAAATTTAATACATCTTTTATGTTTTTTTTTTCCTAATGTAATTCTCTCAGTTAGAGCTGTCAAAATGAACTACCCGACTATAGACGGATGGACCCTGGAATTTTTAGGGTTGGGTCAAAAAGACCCAATTTAATATGGGCTCGAGAAATACTACTCGAGTCCGACCCTAATCTCAATAATGCTTTGGCATATCGCTCTCAAAAACTAATTTATTCTATTTAAATATCAAACATGTATTTTATAAAGATTGAAATTAATATATTTATAAAGTCAATGATTTTTATTAAAAATACCCTTTAATTTATATTCACCTTCAAAATAATTAAAATATTATATTTGATTATTGGAGGTTAGATTCTTATATAAAGAAGGGTCCTCTTCTTTTCATTACAGAACAAAACTCCTAATATCTCTATTTCTTTGGAATATATCTATCTTCTCTCTCTTAAAAAAATATTTACTTAAGTTGCCTAAGTGTGTTCGAGTGAAAAACTACTTGTGAGAAAGAAATTGTATTGCTGTCATGTTATTTTTACTATTCTTAAGAGTGCGATATTCTTAAAAAATTAAGTTTATTTCTTAAAGTTTAACTGTCTTAAAATCTTTATTTGGCTCTAGAGGTTAGCCAAAAAAAAATATTGGTTATTGAGATTGTCTTTGGAAAATATCAAATTGGTTCATTAGCTTAGTATGGGTAAACGCTCTCTTTTTCGTTGGAGAAAAGCCCTTGAAAAGTATCTAGATTAAATTATATAGAAGTTATGTGGGCACAACTTGTATAAGCTCAAGTTCATAGTTAATATCTAAAAAGATTTCTTAGAGCCGAGAATAGGTCAACATTTAGCAAAACTTAAATAAATCACTAGTGCTATCTCTCTAAAAAAATTTCTTTTTCTTTTTGATATTTACTTTATCATTTTTATTTTTTTACTATTTAATTTAATATGATATTAAAGAACACTTACACAAATTGTTTTTAAGTAAATTTTTTTTAAATTTAATCGTAAATTTTGAATACCAAAATTCACCCCATTTTCTCTTGTGTTTAAATTCACTTGTCCAACAGCTTATACTATTTGAGAAATCTAGAAAGACTCAATTTTTTTCATATATGGAAGATAAGAGCATTTCCCCTGCCTAAAAGTTGTATTTGGATAGGTCACCAATTTACTAATGTACTTTCTCTACTTGGCTTAATAACTATATCTTCTATTTAAAAAAAGTCAATAGCATTTCGAGTGTTTGTCGTCGGACTCCTTATTGGACCTATCACGTTTTTGAACTATTTGACTATATTGTGTCTTGGTTGTGATTCTTTTTAGAATTTCTAACAAAATATTGAACCGCTTCGATGCCTCAGAATAATTTAAACATGCTTGTATGTTGATTTTCCAACTCTACTCATCATCCCTCCTTTCTCCCATTTCGTCCACTTTTGCTTATTTTTCATGACAAATGTGAAATAGTTTTGGAAATAATGTTTTAGTGTTTGATTCCTCAACCATATACTATTTCAGAATTCCAATCTATTAACCTTTTTCAATTTTTATGATTTTTTTTTTCAACCCAATTCAAGTCCTCCATCCACTTTGAACCTACTGTCTCCAAGTCGCTCCACGAATTGATTTGTGAGGGAAATTTCTTTACTCACCTCCCTACTTTCTAGGTCACCTGTTAATTTGTAATTCCTTGTGTCGAGGCAGGTTATTACTCGAACACAAGGTGTGTCGAAGTGTGTAACAGTTTGTTACACAAATAATGTGTAACAGTTTGTTACACATAAGTTTGTTTTTAAATCTAGATAGATTTGATTTAGATTTAAAATAGATTAGATTTGATTTAGTTCCAAAATAGGTATTTTGGGCTTTTATAGTTTTGGGCTTTGGCTTAGGGAGAAAGCTAACCTAAATCTATAAATAGGGAGTAACCCTCATTATTTGTAATCAAGTCAATAATTTGTATTCACAGAAGTTGCAGTTGCAAGTGAATAACATCATTTCCACAGTTTGTGGGCAGAGAGAAACTCTGCAGAAAATACTTTCTTCTTCTCTTTTAATTTCCGCAAACCCCAATCCTACTTTTGTTCTTATTTTTCTTCATTGTCATCTTTAACGATAAGGAATTACTCAAAGGTTTGAGAGTCTAATTCCAACATCACCTCTGGTGAAAAACCCAAAATACCTTTTACTTCGGAAATGCATTTCTGAAACGTTTTTTTTTTTCAAAATTTGTCTTATTTCGGAAATGCACTTCCGAAAACACGAAAAAAAGGTGTTTTCGGAGATGCATTTCCGAAAAACACCCCCTTTTTTGAGTTTTCGGAGATGCATTTCCGAAAACACATTTTTTTTGGGAGGGGGTGTGTTCGGAGATGCATATCCGAAATATTCCAAGACCAAATTGGTCTTGGAATGTTTCAGATATACACTTCCGAAAGAATTCAATAATTATTAAAAAATTAAAATCAAGGTGAATCAATACAATTAATAGGTATAAAATCAAGGTGAATCAATAAAATGAAGGTGAATCAATAAAATCAAGTGAATCAAAATTTCCTAAACAATTTTAAAGTTAAAAATTATTTTACTAACTTATATAAATCAAAAACATTTTAATTTCATAAGTAAACTTTGAATTAATATAGAATTAAATATAAAATTTATTCATTAAATAAAATTAAGACAAAATCTTTTTTTAATTTTTTGAAACTAAATAAAAAATTATAACTCATTTTTAATTATGAATCAGAATAGAAATATATAAATATATAATAATAATTATTAATTTTGTAAGTGAAATATATAAATATATAATATATAAATATATAATAATTATTATATAAATATATAATAATTATTGTAAATTAAAACACTCATTTTTTTAATTTTTATAATTATTATATAAATATATTTATAATTAATATATAATAATTATTATATAAATATATTTATAATTAATATATAATAATTATTATATAAATATATAAATATATAATAATTTTTATAAATATATAATAATTATAATAATTATAATAATTATTATATAAATATATAAATATTTAATTTAAAACACTCATTTTTTTATTTTTTTTGAAAATATATAATAATTATTATAAATATATAAATAAAAAATTGTAACTCATTTTGTAAGTGAAATTATTTTAATTATTTTAATTAAAATTATTTTAAATTTTAAAATATGAATCAGAATAGAAATATATAATAATTATTATTCATAACTCATAAATTATATCAAAATATATAATTATTTTTATTCATTACTCATAAATTATATCAAATTTATGATATATGAATTAATTAATATCTTAAAATTAATTTTTGGGATTTTTAGATTTTTTTTGTTTTTTCGGAGATGCATCTCCGAATTAATCAAAATCCCAATTTTTGGGATTTTTTCGGAAATGCACTTCCGAAGTCTGAAAAAATTTAGAAAAAAAAATATTTCGGAAATGCATTTCCGAAGTAGGGTAAAGTGGGGTTTTCGCTGGGGCTGACCCCCATAGGGAGGTGGGTAAAGAAAAAACCTTTGTGAGCCTTAATTTTTCCGCTCCTATTTTCTATTATTTCTTTTTCGTCCTTAATAACTCTCCTAAATTTGAATCCTGCTAGATGCTAACAATTCTTGTGTTAAACATATAAAACTTTGTTTTGACTTTAAACGGGACCCCTGCTAGGGGACGGTGGGATAGGTCCCTCTTGAAATTGTCAGTCGCAAGACTGGATACTAAGATTTAAAAATAAAAAAAACTTCTACATTTTTAATTCCTAGTTCGCCTTCTTCCCATAAAATTATCCTCCTCTCTATTGACATTGGCTTCCCTTTCATGATGATAATCTAACTTTTAATTTTTCAATTCTTCTTTTCCATAGTGGACAACTTCTATAGTTTGATCTGACCAGAATCCCTAAAAACTTTAAGAGAATAGCCCCCTTATAAAAAAAAACTTTCTATCATAATACAACTTCAAATCTTCTTAAAATTGTCTTTAAACACTACTACGGAAGACCTATTTAACATTAGTTGGAAAATACATATAATCACGCGGGTCCAGACGTTATTATGTAGAGTATTGTCGTAGATGTGTTACTTACAATCACAGACTTGGTGTTGCACCCCAAAATTTGCCCACATATTTATTCTTAACTGACTTTCACATCCCATTCATATACATGTCACATTTAGGTCATTCATCAAATACATTCATTCATGGCACTGTTGCTGCCCAAGAGTTGGCAAGAAAAGAGTTTCCTATTAAGAGAAATTCTTCATTAAAAAGATAGGATCCGAGGTCTAATTTTATGGTCATCATCTTCATCAAAATCCTCTAGAATTAGGGTTTTATAATCCTCAAATTCAAGGCATTGATTGGAGGATAAAAGTTTCATTTCATCTGGTCTTCCCAAATTAGGGTTTTTGACCAAAGTCAACGCAATTGACTTTTTGAGTCAACATTTTAATCAGGAGATGATTTAATGGTGTGAGGTGCCATGGGGTCCATGTGGAAGCATTCAGTTGATTGAATTGATTGATTCTTGATTAAAATAGAACTGGCAGTTGATTCATCAAAAATTCATCTAGGGCTAAAAAGTCAAACAATTGACTTTTTGAGAATCTGGTCAAAGTCAAATCTCATATTATTGACTTTTGGTGAAAGAAGTATCATGGAAAGTCATCAAAATAAAAAATAATCACAAATTTGCCAAATAAGGAAAGTTGGTTGAAAATGGAAAGAAGAGGATAATGGGGAACTATCTAACAATATGATATAAGAAGAAGAATACCTTAACGTATAAATTATGAAATTCACGACTAATGGCGAAGAAGGAAAAAATAGGTGCTAGGGTTTCACCGTGAAGGAAACAACACTACTTTCAATAAGTAAGAGTTAATGCTTATATATGAGAATTATTTCACAAAGGTAATTGTATTGATAAGTATTTATTTATTATAAATATATCACAATGGTGGAATGTATCAACCGTAGTCATATCATATCCCTTTAAGTATTTTATATAGAAATAAATAAAAAAGAAAAGATGCGCCTTAACATTAAGGGAATAATATATATGATGACGTTGAGGTTCAAATCCATGAAAATTTGATGGTTTTACCACGGTTGGCTAGCTAAATTATTTCACAACGGTTATCTATCAATTGTATTGATAAGTATTAATTTATTATAAATATATCACAACGGTGCAATGTACTAACCGTAGTCATATCCCTTTAAATTTTTTATATTATCACAATTGGCTATTTTTTATATTATCACAATTGACTGCTCAATTGTTGTTATATACAATTAATTTTTGTAATGAAAAACTGAGGTGACAATAGCATTGTTGTTTCCGTGTTTTGTAGTAGTGATGATCAATTCGTTTTCGTTTTTTCAAGCGGTTTCTTCCACCACTACATTACCATCTCCAAGTGTTTCTATTTAACAGAAGAACTTGGGTGTTTTTCTTCTATGCTTTATATTTTTATGCTGTACAAATCCACAGAAAATTAAAAGTTCTAATTAATGACACTTTAGTAGATAAATAAACAAACTATTTTAAATTGTACACGTTATTTTTTAACAGTGAAATTAGATTGCTTCACTACGTCACTTGTTACTTTCGTGTTGTATACATTTTAGTATTACTTTAAAATGTTTTATTTTTCATACATATATCAATTTCTTTGGTTATTGATTATATTAAAAAAAAATTAACATCAATTATTAAATCTTATAAATAATTGTGTTTGAAAATATAAAATTAATGATGTCAAAATAATAAATTATAAAAATAATAATTTGAATTTTATTTACAATTTATGAACGAATGGCTAATTATTTTAATTATTTAATATTTTTTAAATTTCATTAATTTTATTATTTTAGACCTATTATATTTTTTAAGAAAATATGAAAGGTACTTATCTTAGGCCCATTACTGACAAAATCATCTTCTAATTGGCTAGTTGGAAATGTTCGGCTCTATGTATGACGGGAAGGGTTCTGCTTGTCAAATCAGTAATTCAAAGCATGTTTTTTTGCTACTCTAGGCCTATTAGTTTGCTTAAAGAAATTGAAAAAAAGCCCAAATTTTCATTTGGAGCGGTGTAATTTTTTTAGAGGAAGCTTGTTTTAGTGGCTTGGGACAAAATGTGTAGGTTGCAAGCGCATGGAGGTCTAGGTTTGAGGTCTCTCTTAAAGCTGACTGAGGCAATAAATTTAAAGGTTGCTTGGAATCTTTTAACAAGAGAAGAAGATTGGGCAACCATTCTCAAAGTTAGAGTCTTCAAATCGTATGGCGTTATTAAACACCACATATTTTCTGGGAGTGCATGCATACCTCGCAAATGTATTTTGAATGATGTCAAATATTCTCCATCAGTTAATTTCGCACAAATCCATTAAGGAAGCCACAAAGTTCACAAGAAAGAATTATGTTCATCTTAGGTCGACTCACATGCATGCTAGGTCGACTCATGAAGAAAAGAAAAACAAACTAGGCTCCCTGCCAAATTTAGGTTGACTCACAGCTCTTCCAGGTCGACCTATAATGCAACAATGTCAAGTTGGAATTTTCTGTCAAATTTAGGTCGACTCACTATTAAGTGCCAAATTGTGTTAATATTTTCTCTTGTATTTGGTACCTTTCGACTATTATTATCGCATATTCTTGTGATCCCCGTTTATTTTGAAGTAAATAATAGTAGTCTAGTTAATTAAGCTTTTGTTTTCTGTTAATCTATTTTCTAGTGATTTTTGTGCAGGTTTTCTTTTTTGGATGGAACTTGAGGCTTGGATTGATGAAAGAATTTCAAAGAAAAAGTTTCAAAGTCATTCTCAAGGGCTAGTCGCGAACTAGAGCGCGCGCCGCACCCTGAAAGAAAAAATGAATATTAAATTCCAGGGGCTTCCGTGCGCCGCGAGCAAAGGAGCGCACGACGCGATTTAGGGCGGTTTGATCATTAATGCGGTGGGCGCGACGTGAGATACAGCGCGCGACGCGCGCTGGACAGAACTTGATTTTTGTATAAATACATCAGTTCTATTTTTCTTGAGGGTTACGCCATTTTGAGAGCCAAGAAACCCTAATACAATTGTAGCAACATAGAATCGAAGAATATGAGCATTGGTCGTCGAGAAATCACCATTGATGCTTGCTATTCTTCCTTCCTTCCTTCTTGTGCAAGCTACCATGTCTATGGATAGCTAAACACTTTTGGTGTCAAGGCTTTGATGTAATCTTCCTTACCTTTTGTATGTTTTTCTTATGAATATTGTGTATGAACAAGTTATTAATCAATATAGATGATCTAGTTTGTTTAATCTTGAATTTCTATGGTTTAAATGTTTGTGAAATACAATATTTCAATCTTGATCTAACTCTATCATCTATCAAACATTAAGTCTAGACATGGAATTAATGGTTGATAATCACTTTGTATCGGTTTATAAATGTTATTTGTATTGTTCAATCGGTTGAGAAATCGTTGATTGAACAATAAGGTAAATCTTGCTATAACGTTGCGGAAACGAATGATATAGACGAACAATACGTGAAATATTGATTGATATCGAATTCATACGCATGTTCGTAGGAAGACATACAATTTTAGGTCGATTAAATCAAGTCTTGATACTTTTCTTTAAACTTAGAACTTTCCTCATTTTAATCGTTGCTACTAAACTTGTGAATGATCTTTTTCCAAACCAAACCCAAAGTAACTTTAAGTCAAGACAATATAAACTATAGAATGACGGTGATATCACATCAATCCCTGTGGAAACGATAAACTAAAAGTACTCCAAATTTTCAAAACTTCTCTTCTTCTTTCTCCTTCGTTTTATCATCTCATCATTTCTTCATCTCATCTTCATCTCATCATCATCTCCAAAGGTAAGTCTCTTATTCTTCTTCTTTCTTTATGTTTTCATAGTTTTAGGATTTCATAGATTTAGATTTAGGTAATTAGGATTTGTGGGTTAAATGTTGTAAATAGAGTAGATTAGAGACAAGAATGGGATAGTTGTAGTGTTTAGACGCTGCTCTTATAGTGTTGTTGATGTTGGGTGTTGCTGTGTTTCGCAAAGGAGTTTTTCTGTGTTTCGCAGAGGGGGCGTCGCGAGCTAGAGCGCGCGCCGCGCGCTGATCTGGATTTTGTTTTTCAGTTTTGCTTCTGTTTAGCATTGCATATGGTTCTGTTTTGTGGTTCTAATTGGTATTAAAATTGTTGTAACTGATAGTAATTTTGTGTTGACAGTTTGGATTGATTTTTTTCGTGTCGTTATTGTTGTGTAGATGGCTCCTCTGGCGAAAAAGAAGAGAGGTGCTACCGGAGAATCCTACGATTCCCAAGTGCGATATGATCACACACGGTTACATGGTCCTGAGCAGGAGGCTAGGTATGAGGACCTTGGACACACTGTTTGGTCCGAATGGACGGTGGTACCTAGTGAAGGAGGAAATTTTGCAGGTGCTTGGAGCTATTTAAGTGACACTTGCTGGGACAACTTATATGAGCCGGGCAAATTCTATCAGGTAGAAATTCTTAGAGAATTTTATGCTAACACATTGCCTTCAGGTAGTTGGATTCCTTTTGAGCCTTTCCCGTTTAAGACTTGGGTTAGAGGTAAGGAAATTGATTTTTCCAAGGATGCTATTTTTGATTATCTGGATGACCCTTTTGCCTTGACGGAAGTGTGTAAGTATCATCCTCGGTTGAATCGAGGAAATTGGGATGCCGAGGCAATGAGGGAGAAGTTGTGCAAATCGGGGTTTACTTATGATTTGACGACCACCGGCCATCTGAAGACCTTCACCCGCCATAATCTCACTCATGGTGCTCAGCTGGTGACTTCCGTGGTCCTTTATAATTTAAGGCCATGAAGTCACACTACTACTATCACTATGGACACTACTAGTCTAGTTTATTGTATTTTGAAGGGTGAGGAGGTAGGCATAGCCAGGATAGTGGCAAAAAAGTTGAAGAAGGTTGCTCTTAATGGAACTAGTTTTGGTGATAGGGCCAAGTGCCGGTTGATTTTTCCCGGCCTGAATATGGGGATATGCAGGAAGGCGGAGGTGAGATTTCCATCTGGGGGATTGCTTCCTGATCGGTCACCGTTTTCATATAAATTGCATCATGCATTCGGTCCGCATCTATCCATCTGGTAACACTTTTTGTGAGTTTTGTTGAAAGTGTTTAAGTTTCTCGCATTTTATAATGTTTGTTCGCTTCGTTGTTTGCTTTATTTATTTATTTGAGTTTTAGATGTTTTTATACCGTATGGTTAGTTGTGTACAAGTTTCAGGTTTGAACAAGTCATCATAAGTGTCAACGCAACCATGAAGGGAGAAGAAGCAAGAGAAAGATGAAAATTAGAGGTACTAGGGTCAAACACGGCCGGCCGTGCTACAGCACACGGCCCGTGTCAGGTCTCAGAGAGAAGCTCCATTCAAAATCCAGGGAGCCAAAACGGCCGCCCGTGTGGCTTGGCACGGCCCGTGTTGGCAGAAGCAGACTTCATATAACTTCCAGGGGGCCAACACGGCCGACCGTGTGGCTTGGCACCGCCCGTGTTGGCAGGTGCGTAAATGTCCACTTTTTGGGTTTTTGACATTGAAACTTATCTCCAAGGGCATTTTTGACTTTGTACTATTTGAGGCTTGTATGTAGACTATTTAGGTTTATATTTGAAGTTATTTTGAGACACTTTTTTTCATCGTACGATAGAATTCCAGATCAAGGGATTGAAAGATAGCTTCATCAAGGGTTTGGAAGACGAAGAGATTCAACGGTGGACACCATTGAAGATCAGAGTTTTCACTAATCTTTGTAATGTCTAAACTCTTTAATTTGTGTTTCTTGAATACTATGAGAGGCTAACCCCCCCCCCCCCCCCAATGCTAGGGGGTGTCCCTAATTTAATTTTTAATGACTCTGAATATCGTATTTCTTTAATCCAATGTTCGTATTATTCAATTTGATTGTATAATGTTTTAATGCTTTCTTTGTCGGACAAACAAGGAATGATTTCCGGTTAACAATTTGTAGGACTACGGTTGTTAAGGTTTTTATACAATTGAATCTTATAGTTGTCGCCTAGGACTAGGGATACCGTAAGGTTATTTAGAAATTCTTGATTAATTATAGCTTTGGTTTAATCCTATGATTCTAAGGACTTAGGTAATAGGATTATAAACCAAAAGGTTTTCACTAAGGACTTAGGAAAACATCCTTAAGAATAAATAATTGCATCCTATGAACTTGTTAAAGAGATCTTTATTTAGAGGAGTTATAAAGCACATCATACACCTTACCTTGGAATTATTCTCATTTTATAGAAAAGTTCAATTTTAATTTCAGCTTATTTATTTTAATTCTCCTGTTTCATTTTTAAAAAAAAAACATCCCCTATGCCTTTTTGTTTAATTGACTCGTTACAATAACTTATATTTCCTATGCAATCCTCGAGATCTATACTTAGGGTAAAACCCATTATAACTACATCGGTGAAAATAGTACACTTGCTATTTTACCGATCAAGTTTTTGGCGCCGTTGCCGGGGATTCCTAAAATATAAGTAATTAATAAGTCAATTAAAATTTTGTTGCTCTGCAACTAAAATTTTATTTCTTCTGCAATTTGTATTTTGTTTAATCTTTATTGTTGCTCCCAACTAATCATTGTCTAATCTTGTATGCGAGGTAAGGCCTCAGCAGAATTTCTTTTTGACGCAGAACCAGAAAGATCATTGCGAGCACGACTTCGAGAAGTTAAGCGGAAAAGACTGGCATCAAAAGAAGAATCACCCATAGTTTCAGAATCAGAAAACGAAGAAGTACTATCCATCCCATCCGAGCAGTCAGATTCAGAATCTGAAACTATGGAAGCTGACCCGCCTCCGGCGGAGAGACTTTTAGGTGATTATGGAAGGGCTAATGCACCACTTGGCCGAATGACAATAGTAAATCAACCGGTCAACGTGGCACACTTCCAATTACATCCTTCCACTATCCGCCAATTGGAGAGCAAGCCCTTTTCAGGAAGAATCAACGAAGATGCAAATAAGCATCTACAGAGATTCCTCACCACAACAACTTCATTGAAGATAGAAGGCCATTTTGAAGAAGCCAAAAAACTTGTGATGTTTCCATTCACCCTATCCGAAGATGCGGAAGAGTGGTTTTACTCACTTCCAACTGGGAGTATCACGACATGGCAAGAAATGGAAAATGCTTTCCTTAATGGGGAATCACTTGGAGATGCATATAAAAGGTTTATGAAGGGGGATCACTTGGAGATTGTCGCTACCGCGAAAATTAACGGAGTCGCCACTAACATATTTATCCTGAAAAGGAAGGGAATGCCAGCAAACCACAAAACAAAACAACGGTCTCACGACCAGAGAAGAGGGTAAGGGAGTCGGTTACGCGAGGGGAAGGTGCTAGCACCCCTCGCACCCATCGTACTCGATGGTATCCACGCCTGTGTCTAAACCTATGGGTGTATAAGTAAAATGCGCTAATCTGGACTAAAATGAATGCAGAATGTAGGGAAAAGAAAGGATTATGCTCGCACGGGCCCTACCCCGCTGCCTACGTATCTGTTTTGCAGAATCAGAGCTACCGTAGCTCGGCTAACTAATTTCTGTTTGTTTTGTGTTTTTTAGGTGAACAAGTTACATTCACACTCCGCTGCTCGACCTTTGGAGACTTATGCTTGGGAATGGAGCGGAAATAACAAGCTCTTAAGAAAAGAAAATCAAAGAGTGTGGTTTGTGTTTTAAAGAATGCATGAGGAAGACCTAAGCTAAGGGGGAAAGCTTGCTACCTAATGTTATCATACAAAGGGTACAAGTCTAAACTAAACTATCAACCTACGGGGGGAAAGGCGAAAGCAAACAATAATATCACACAAACGAGCTCCGCTCGTAAAGCAAACAAAACCAACGGTACTGACCGAATGGTAGAAAAGCGGTCCCGCCATAGCTAAGGGGAGCAGCTCAACCCAAGTCAACCAAGCATTAGACCTCGCGAAAATGATCGGGCCATAGACAAAAGGGCGGACCCCTCTCAGCAACCAAGCCGTCACGGATCGTAAAGGAAAACGGTGCGTGCGTACACCGAGCATCAACGTCGAGCGACGCGAGCTATAGGAAAGGCGGGGGTCCGGCTACATGAACCCTTTTCCTGACATACTCGATAACAAGATCTTGTGCAGGTTCAAAAGCGAGCAACGCGTAGCGTGCGCATACTGAATAGACTCGATGAGACTAGGCGGGGGTTGATTGCTAACCCTTTCCGCGTGCCTTCCATGAGGACTTAACGGAGTTCCGTATAGGACTTATTACACCGTGACTCCCTGCCGCAAAGCACAAATATAAACACACCAACAAAAACAGAGCCTCTTTCGAGGGCTTGGCCAGATGCATGTCTAGGTCCTACTTCTCATGTTATAGGATGATGCGGAAAGCGGTAAAAGGGACCAGGAGACAGTACTGAACGGATAGCAAATCCGCAATGAGCTAGCAAGCGTATAGAGAAGTCCGGAATACTTCGCGTAAGCCATCATCAAGCAAAGTCGGAAATTATCGTCATGAAAATCAATCACGAGCGACATGTGGTACGCGTCGAGCATAACCACGCGAGCAACCTGCAAGAGAAACAATCCATACAATACAAGAGTATACATCTCAATGAATGAGAGATCAGGTGACTGGCATCGGAAATAGGTTCGTGTCCCACAAATAAAGTGGAACACAACGCAAATGAAGTCGTAAGACAAATCGCACTGGAAGCGAATTCGTGTCCCATAAATAAAGTGGAACACGAAGCAAGTCGAATCACAATTGAAGGCTTTCTCGAAGCATCTCGCACATCTCAGCAAACGCATCAGTAATAACAAGGAAGCATGCACTGACCATAGAAAATACTAGCAATTAAATTCTAAATGAATTCTAAAAGAAAAATTAGCAAGATTAAATTGTTTTTTTATGGCATTTTCATCTAAAAAATAATAGAACAAAACTATGTAACAAAAGCATTTAAAATCTAACAAAGAAAATATTACATGTTTTTATTCATTTTTATCATCTAGAAACAAGAAATTAAATTCTTATTCTAAACAAAAATTAACACATGATTTTATTCGTTTTTATTATCTAAGAAATAGAAGAAGAAAAACTATGGGAAAAGGATCAAATTCTAACATGAAAACATGGAGTCAGGGGGGTATATCGTGGAAATTGGTGGTGCATACAGTAGTTTGGGCGCAGAGCCCAGCAGCAATTGGCCCAAGGGCGTTTTTTGTGGTTGGCAGAAAAAAAGAGGAGTTGTGCTGGGCCATGGTGGGGGGTGTTGCAGCAATTCGTGTGGGAGGCCCAAAGCTGATTGTTTTTTGTTCATATTTTTGTTATTGTCACAAAATGGAAGTAGGTTCTCGGGCCATATGGGGTGAAAACAGCAAGATTACTGAGCCCAAGTTTTATTCAGATTTCCTCATTTCTAAACTTAATCAAATTCATCAATTAATTCTCAATTAACTCTTTATTAATGCTATTAAAACTAATTAAACATTGTTAATGAAAAGATTAAGGTAAAACAGGAAAAGGGATTAGGGTTACTTTTACATGTGACCATTGAACGTGATTTGAACCGAGTTCCTCTTTCTCTACCTCACGAACTCTCGGCGCAAAACGGCGGAGGACTTCGTCTTCTCCGACCGGTTCTGCAAATCGCCGCCGTAATCACTTTCGTCTCCAAATATCCCTCTCGTCGCCTCACTCTCTCATCTCTCAATTCTCTCCGTTCGATCTCTGACTCAATCCGTTATCTCCCCGATCTCAACTCGCTCGTCTAAACGCTACCGGCGGCGCATTCTCCGATTGAGCTTCGACGCCACCGCGCACACAACGGCACGCTGTCCGTTATCCTACATCTCTTCTTCATCTGTTCAGTTCGTGTTTCACAGGTTCTTCTTCTCCTTGATTTTAGTGGATGAGACGTTGTTCTATGTTGCGATGTGATGATGTTGTTTGTGGTTAGAAGCTTATTGATGCGACTCTCTACGTTGATGATGAAAGGTGATGATGAACAGCGATGGCGATGATTGAATTGAGGATTGCTTCTGTGATTAGGAAAATTGCGATGAAGATTCAATCGTGAAGAGAGTCACTGTCGAAGGAGCTTGTTACGTTTCTTTTTGTTGCAATTTTCTGTTGTTAAAGATGAATAGAGAGAGTTGATTGAAGATTGATTTTCATTTTCTGCAGATTTTTGGACGAAGAGGTCAATTGAAGATTAGCGGTGGATTCAAGAAGATGATGATGAAGAGGTTCGGTTTAGAGGTGGTGAATTGGTGGTTGAAGGCGAGGTTCTGTGAGAGGGGTTATGGTGAAGAAAGGTTCAGGGGAAGTTTGAAGAAGTTTCTTACGGTTTCCTTGAATTTGTGAAGAAGATGAAGATGATGAAGGTGAGAATCGGTTCGAGGGAGAGTTTATTGGCTCCAGAGTTTGTTACCTTTCTGTTCAAGGTGAGTTCTGTTACTATTTTTTTCTGAATTTCCTCTCCTGTGGACTGTTATGTGTATTTGTATTCTTGCCTTCTGCTGAACTTTGGTGTTGTTTTTGTTGTAGTGCTTTCCATTGGAATTGTGAACCGGTTTAGTTTATTCGATGTGCAGGGCGTGAACCTCGAGCCGGTTCGGTTTTTAATCTTCTGTGACTGATTCGTTTTTTTTCCTTTTGTTCTCAGGGCTGCAACTTGGTGGATTTTGTGATGCGCCATTTTTTGCTGCTAGCCATGATTAACCTCTGTTTACTTTGCTATGAGAAGAGAATTGGCACGACCATGAAGCGTGGACATGGTATTATGAAGGATGAATGATAGGTGACGTGAAGAAAAGGTGAAAAGGTGAAGGCATATGGCGGTGATAATAAGTCCTTTAGGATCATAGTAAAGTGAAATGCAGTAGGTTTAGAATGAGGATATTTTTGTTGTAATTTTTGTAATGGGGCTTGGACCTTGGAATGATGTAATGGACTCTTGAGAATTTTTATTTGAATCTCTTTTTGTAACCCAACAACACAAAGAACAAATGAAGCTTGAATCGATGAACATTTGAATGAATGTTATGATAACTTTTTGACCTTGTAGATTGCATCCCAACCAATCCAAAACGAACTAATCTTTCATCTCATCACACTTTAAAGCACTTGCTACAATCTTTGAATTATAATGAACCCAAAATTTCATTTGATGAAACGAAATCCTAACTCGATCAATGAACCAAATTACTTGCATTAAAAGCGACGAACAAAAGCCTTGACCGCCACCTTACTTCGACATAGCAATAACGCCTTAATGATCCTTGAAGAAGATAAGAGTCGAGGCACCAAAGAACATCTCGATATGAAATCCAATGATTCTCAGTTGAATTAACGATCACACACACCATGCATACGAAACTCTTTAATTTTTCTCGATTTTTGAAAGACGAAATAAACGTCGTTCATAACTTATAGCACAGTGAAGAGGGCAAATTTTGGGGTGCAACAGAGATGCATATAAAAGGTTTAAGAGGTGTTTGGTTGCATGTCCTACTCATGACATGGACCCAACCGAGCAAATGCAGACTTTTGTGAATGGTCTACGAGTCAAGACAAAACAACTTATAGACACTGCTGTCGGTAGCTCAACTAATTTCTCAACAGCCACTGGTATCAAGAGGATCATAGAAGCAATTGCCGCTAATGAGCATATTCAGTTATATGATCGCACAATGAACCAACCCGAAGGAAAAATTGATTTAAAGCTTGCAGATCAGGTTGTTAAAATGGAAGACCAGATTGCGGCTGAGGTAGAAAGAAGACTAAAGAAGATGAATATTGGTGAACAGAAAGTAGCACAGGTTGAGCCAGTCACCTCAGTTGTGTGTGAAATATGTGGTGGGCCACATTTTGCTATGCACTGTGTAGCAACACAGGAACAGGTGGAACGGATTCATATGTTGAGGCAGAATAATCCATACGCCAACACATATAATCCAGGATGGAAAAATCATCCTAATTTCGCATGGAAAGACCAACAAGGAAATATTCAAAAGTAGGGACCCAACCAATATCAATCTCAAGCTCAACCACAACAATACAGACCTCCACAACAACCATCATACCAGTAACAATTTCAACACCATCCACAACAGTTCCAAACTCAGGGTCAACAACAATTCCAACAACATGTACCGAAGAAAGCAGATTGGGAGATCGCTATTGAAAAAATGGCAGATCAAAACTCTCAATTCCAAGAAGAAACAAGGAGCAATCTGAGGAACACAGGAGCTTCAATAAAAAATATGGAAATTCAAATGAGTCAGATTGCACAACAAATGACCAACACTCAACCACAGGGCGCTCTACCAAGTGTACGGTTACTAATCCCAAAGACAATAATCATGTGAACGCCGTGACAACAAGGAGCAATAAGTCAAAAGAAACACCTGAGAAGAATTCTGAAGAAGAAGATCTATTGATTGAAGTTGATATAGAGATTAAATAAAATGAGGTTACAAGTCAAGAGGGTACTGGTGACGAAAGGGTGGTAACAGAAAAAGTTATTACACCAAAATCGGCAGTTAAACTCCCTTTCCCCACAAGAAATAAGAAGAAGGGACAACATGAGAAAAACTTTGAGAAGTTCTTGGAGATGTTCAAGAAACTTGAGCTGAACATTCCTTTCTTGGAGGCACTTGAGCAAATGCCTACTTATGCGAAATTCATGAAAGACATCATTTCAAAGAAGCGGACCATCGAAAATGATCTGATTATTCTAACTGAAACTTGTAGTGCTATTTTGCAGGGTATGAAGATACCGGTTAAAAAGAAAGATCGAGGTTCAGTGACTATTCCATGTACCATCGAGGATAGGTCTTTCAAGAAAGCTCTTATCGACTTGAGGGAAAGTGTAAGTCTTATGCCATTTTCCATCTACAAAAGATTGGGAATAGGTAAAGTACAAGATACATAAATGACACTTCAATTTGCTGACCAATCGGTGAAAAGACCGTATGGGGTGGTAGAAGATGTGCTAGTGAAGATCGATAAGTTCGTATTCCCTGTAGATTTTGTCATTCTAGAGATGCCTGAAGATGAAGAGATACCAATCATTTTAGGAAGACCATTTTTAGAGACAGTGAGATGCTTGATCGATATAGAAGAAGGCACGATGACTTTGAAAATTTATGATGAGGAGCTAAATATTAATGTGCGAAACACCATGAAATACAAAGATGACATTGCCACAAGTCAACACATTGAGGTAATTGATCAAATTTGTGATGAAGAAAATTCTTTAACAACACAAAAGTTACCTTTGGAAAGAGTTTTGAGTTTATCGATCTTTAGAGAAGAGGAGGGAGTTGATGAAAAAGATAGTGAAATTCTAGCCATGATGGAAACAACATCATTTGTCGAAAATTCTCGCCACAACCGATGGGAAGAGCTAAGGCAACCGTTAGTGGATGGAAATCAAGATGCGCCTAAGAAGGGGGCTGAATTGAAACAACTACCGGATAATCTTAAATATGTTTTCCTTGACACCGAAAGTAGATGTCCGGCTATCATAAGTTCCCACCTCGAAATTCTCCAAGAAAACAAGCTGGTTGAAGTTTTGAAAAAGCATAAAAGTGCCATGGGGTGGTCAATTGAAGATTTGAAAGGGATTAGTCTTACACTTTGCATGCACAAAATTCTCATGGAAGATGATCAAAAACTAGTAGTACAACCTCAAAGGCGGCTGAATCCTGCGATGAAAGAAGTTGTTAGGAAGGAAGTGGTGAAACTATTAGATGCAGGGATGATCTATCCTATATCAGACAGTGCTTGGGTGAGTCCTGTTCATGTTGTACCAAAGAAGGGGGGAACTACGGTGATAAAGAATGAAAAAAATGAGTGGATCCCTACAAGGATGGTGATAGGATGGAGGGTTTGCATAGATTACAGGAGATTAAATTTGGCAACCAGGAAGGATCACTTCCCACTACCATTCCTTGATCAAGTTCTGGAAAGGTTAGCTGGACATGATTACTATTGCTTCCTCGATGGGTATTCGGGTTATAATCAGATAGCGGTTGCTCTAGAAGACCAAGAGAAGACAACTTTTACTTGTCCGTTTGGTATTTTTGCTTACAGAAGGATGCCATTCGGACTATGTAATGCACCGGCTACCTTTCAAAGATGTATGCAAGCCATCTTTGATGACATGCTTGAAAAGCATATGGAGGTGTTCATGGACGATTTCTCGGTTTTTGGTAAGTCTTTTGATAATTGTTTAACTAACCCTGCTCTTGTGTTAGAAAGATGCCAGCAGAATAATTTAATCCTAAATTGGGAGAAATGTCACTTCATGGTGCGAGAAGGTATAGTGCTGGGCCACAAAATTTCTCACAAAGAAATTGAGGTGGACCAAGCAAAGATTGAAGTCATAGCAAAGCTACCTCCACCGATGAACGAAAAAGGTATTCGAAGTTTCTTAGGACATGCGGGTTTCTACCTCAGGTTCATAAGAGACTTTTCTAAGATAGTGAAATCTTTAACTACTCTCCTGGTTAAGGATAAAGCTTTTGTCTTTGATAATGAGTGTGCCGTGGCATTTGAAACCATAAAGAAAAAATTAGTGTCGGCACCAATTGTTGTGGCCCCAGATTGGTCTCTACCTTTTGAGATCATGTGTGATGCGAGTGATATCGCAATCAGGGCAGTTCTAGGACAGCGTAGAGAGAAAATATTGCATGTTATTTATTACGCTAGTCACGTTTTGAACCCTGCACAGATAAACTATGCTACCACAGAGAAGGAGTTATTAGCCGTTGTCTATGCATTTGAAAAATTCAGACAATATCTGTTGGGTTCCAGAGTCATTGTTTATACTGACCATGCTGCTTTGAAGTGTCTTTTTGCTAAACAGGACTCTAAGCCAAGACTTCTGAGATGGATCCTACTTCTCCAGGAGTTCGATGTTGAAATTCGTGACAAGAAAGGGTGTGAAAACACTGTAGCAGATCACCTTTCTCGAATGTCACCAATCGAGGAAACTGAAGAAAAACGCCCAATAAAGGATGAGTTCGCCGATGAACAAATCCTCGCTGTTATTGGAGTACCTTGGTTCGCCGACTATGCGAACTATCTGGTAGGTGGTATCATCCCTGACGATTTTGATTATAACCGAAAGAAAAAGTTTTTGCATGATTGCAGGTTTTACTTGTGGGATGATCCATTCTTGTACAAAAAGGGAATAGATGGATTGGTTAGAAGATGTGTACCAGAGGAAGAACAAAGGGATGTACTAAAAGCATGCCATGACTCCGAGTATGGAGGACATTTCAGTGGTGATAGAACTGCTGCAAAAGTCCTACAATCCGGATTATATTGGCCTACTTTATTCAAAGATGCTCAAGGCATTGTGAAAGAATGTGACAGGTGTCAAAGAACGGGCAATATCTCTAAGAGGAATCAAATGCCTCAGAAGGGTATACTTGAAGTTGAATTGTTTGATGTGTGGGGCATTGATTTCATGGGACAATTCCCACCATCATTTGGGAAGAACTACTTCTTTGTAGTTGTTGACTATGTTTCCAAGTGGGTTGAAGCAGTAGCTCTACCAACAAATGATGCTAGGGTAGTAGTGAATTTCCTCAAGAACAACATTTTCTCAAGATTTGGGGTCCCCGGAGCGCTCATAAGCGATGAAGGCACCCACTTCTTGAACAAGTTGATGAAGAGTCTGCTGAAGAAGTACAATGTGAAGCACAAGAATGCAACTACATATCATCCTCAGACTAGTGGTCAAGTGGAGGTATCGAACAGGCAAATTAAGCAGATTCTCGAAAAGACTGTTAGCCTCGAGAAAGGATTGGTCTCTGAAGCTTGAAGATGCACTATGGGCCTACAGAACAGCATTCAAAACTCTTATACGTATGTCTCCCTATCAATTAATTTATGGTAAAGCTTGCCATCTACCACTCGAACTGGAGCACAAGGCATTTTAGGCCACCAAATTCCTTAATTATGATATTGTGAAAGCTGGAGAGTCTCGAATTTTTCAACTACATGAATTAGAAGAGTTTCGGAATCAATCCTATGAGAATGCCAAAATTTATAAAGAAACAACAAAAAAATGGCATGATCAAAAGATTCAGAAGAAGGAATTTTGGGAGGGGTAATTGGTGTTGTTGTTTAACTCCAGGTTAAAACTATTCCCTAGGAAACTAAAGTCGAGATGGTCTGGACTCTTCGTGGTGCACAAAGTATTCCATCATGGGGCTATTGAGCTTAGGAATGATAAAAATGGAGACACTTTCAAAGTGAATGGGAAAAGGTTGAAACCGTATAATCCTGGAGAAGAAGCGGTAACAATCGAACAGGTTCGTCTCACTTGATGAGATGAGCGACCGTCGAGCCATGCGATGTTAAACGAAGCGCTTCGTGGGAGGCAACCCACGGGTTTTCTAACGTTTTTCCTTTTGTTTTGTTGGTGTGTGCGTGTGTTTTGTGCAGGTGCTTGAAGTGGATGCCACAAAAGTTGGAATTTATAAAGAGAGGCATCAAGAAATAAAGAAAAGGAGTGCAGCAGCACGAATACACACGGCTCGTGCTAGGGAACATGGCCAGTGTGTGGATTCAATCCATCCCTATATAAAAACCAGGGAGGAAACACAGCCGCCCGTGCTTAGACACACGACCCGTGTTGATATGGCAAACTCTACCCATATAAAAACCAGGGAGGACACACGGCCGGCCATGCTGAGGCACACGGCCCGTGTTGCTGAGCGTAAAAACGAAAAAAAAGAAATTTTTTTAAGTGATGCTGAATATTGGGTGGGGACCATGCGTTTTTAAGTGTTCTTCTTCACTAAACCACTCAGCATTCATCATCTCCCTCCTCCATAACCCTATTTTTCTCCAACATCTCTAAAACTCCATAACTCCCTCAATCTTCAACCTCACCTTACTCCATCATCAAAGTGTCATACCCCAAAATTTGCCCGTCTTATTTCATCTTCAAGGGCTCAAGGTTCAGGGGTTTTTCTCAAGTCACTCTCTCCTAATCAAGGATCTCAAGACTAGGGTTTGCAGTTTATCAAAGGAATTTGAATTTCAAGGGTCTCAAATGGATCCCAAGGTATCTCACATATATCAAGGAACCTCCATGTCAATTATCAAGCTTCTATTCCAAGGATTGCACACTCAATGGCTCGGATGATCAATAATCGACTATACTGACCTAAAAGTCAACCACAATCAAAATACAGTCAAACTTCAAGATTTTTGGTCAACATCAAGGGTGTGGGGTTATATCCATAATTTTATCAAAGGTTGATCATGATCCATCAATAAAAAATCAGAAATGAACATATGCAAGGGTTCAAAGTAGGTTTTTTTTAGGAGAAAGTCAACTCAACTTTGACTGACCATAACTTTCACATGGAGCATCAAATATTTCCAAACCAAAGCCTATTTTGAAGGAAGTTTGATTCTCTACAACTTTGTCTCTCACAAGCCAAGGCTAGAAATGCTTCATTGGAGAGATATGGTGCAAAAGATCATAGGTCCTCCAAAAAGTCAACAAGAAACACCTTTTGGGTCAAGGCTCATAACTTGAGCATGGAAGCTCTAATTGAGGTGAAACCAAAAGGAGGTTTTAAAGGACTCTCTGAGCTTTCCAAAGAGTCTTGGAACATGGTTATAGGGCAAATAATGAGGGAGCTACAACGCGCACAAGTTGGTCGATTTTCAAGAGATACATGAAACCCTAAGTGCACAACTTTGCATTCTTTGATTTGATAAGCCTAAGATTTTGATTCCAAACAATCTTATGACCTAAAAGGGAGTATGTGAAGCTACTCATTTATTTTGTAGATTTTATTCATATTTATTTGGATTTTATTCAAATAAAATCTAGATAAATTAGTTAAAATTATAAAAATATTTGAATTAATTTGCATGGCTTGATTACTAATCCTATAAGGGCCCATATAACATCATCAAATAGCAAAGGAATCACTTGCATGGTCCATGAAGAAAAATTACCAAACTTAGAAAGAATTAAGCTTATTTTTTTTTATCAAATTGCACTCTCTCTAAAAACCTAAGGGCCAAGCCCAATGATAACCCTAATAAGATCATATATATGCTAAAAAAAAGGCTGGAGAGATGGGGGGACGAAAAATTGGCTCATAAACCCTATTCTAAGTTTCCAAAAAATCAAGGAGACTAGGGAAACTCGAAGAAACAATTCCTAGGCGTCCTCAAATCAAACCAAGGCTTGATTCATACTCTTGAGCCTTCCAGGAGACGTTCTGAGTCTTTAAGCAAGGAGGAACGTGCCCAAAACTCCCTCAGTTCGAGTGCACCGGTTGGGTGTAATTCTCAATTTTATTTCTGCTAATTCATAAGCTTT
Source organism: Vicia villosa (assembly GCF_029867415.1). Taxonomy (NCBI): domain Eukaryota; kingdom Viridiplantae; phylum Streptophyta; class Magnoliopsida; order Fabales; family Fabaceae; genus Vicia; species Vicia villosa. The sequence continues at coordinate 371,738 of NW_026705595.1, forward strand.
TAATGCTTTTCGGTATTTTTTATGATTTCAGGAACTTATTTGGAACAATCTTGATGAAGTACCTATGAGTTTTAGGATCGGAACTGAGACTTGCCATTGTTAGGGCAAGGTTTCAAGGAAGCTTCAAAACCATGGTTGTAGGCCGTTTCAGGGAAAACTAATCGGTCCATTAGATTCGTCGGGTCCCATATAGTGGATTTGGATAGTTTTTGTTTTGTGTTTGGCTGATTTTTGCAGGCGCGATAACTGGACTCGTCGGAGAAGGTGACGGAACATCACTGTTCCGGTGGTGGTTCAATTGCAGGGTAAACACGTGATCACATGGCGAGCGTCTATTGGTTGGTCAATCGCTGCAACCTCTCTCTTCATGCGTGGCAGACATGGGTTAGGTGGTCAAAGAGTCTCCCCACTTGCCTTCTTCTTGATTGGCCATTCCAAGAGCTATTGGGTCCCACACGCAGGCTTGTTTGACTTCCCATAAATTATATTTGTTTCTGTATTTAATATTCATGCCCCAAGTTGCTAACAACGTGTGAAAGCAGCACAATTGGCTAGAGAGTGTAAGGAACAAGTATTGGAACCTGGGTTCGAACCCAGGCTTCCACAATTATTTTTGGGTTAAATAGTGTTCACCCCCCTGCCAAATAAGCGAGATTCGGTTTTCCCCCTTATTAAAAAAAAATTTAGCCTTGGCCCCTTAGAAAACAAGATTCTGTTTCCAGGAACCCCCTATCACCTGTTTGGCTGACTGGGCGAAGGGAATCTTGCTGACTGGGCTTGGAATCTTGCTGACTGTGCATGGTTTTGGAAAGCTTGCAAAATTACAAATAATAAAACTTGCAAAACCTGGGTTTCGAACCCAGGTCACTAAAGTTACAAACTTGCAAGCTTACCACCAAACCATGCATACTTTGTTGTTTATAATGGCAAAACAGTTCTATATAATAATACACCATTCTTTTTCAATATGTAAATTAAAAAAGATGTACATATTAATTAGTTTTTTGATTAACTTTTTCAATAATATATAAATTAAAAAAGCTGTATTATTTAATAATTAAATAATTATAAAATGTTTAAAAGTATTTTAATTTACGTTTTTTTTATAAAATAGGTAATTAACGTATTATTTAAATAATTATATAAATGTATTATTTAATTATTATAAAATATTTAAATTTATTTTAATTAATATATGCATGTTTTGTTGTTAATTAAAATTATTAACTTTTTATATATATGTAAATTAAAACGTTTTTTTAAATATAATTATTAAATAATACATTTAATAACGTTTTTAAAAAAGCTGTATTATTTAATAATTATATAATTATAAAAAGCTGTTATTAAAAAAACTGTATTATTTAATAATTATATAATATATTAACGTTTTTATAAAATGTTATTATAAAAAGCTGTAAATAATTGTATAATATATTTAATAATTATAAAAAGCTGTAAATAATTATATAATATAAAATGTTATATAATATATTTAATAATTATATTATTATAAAATGTTATTATAAAAAGCTGTAAATAAAAACGTTAATAAAATTTTTTATTATAATATATTTAATAATTATATAATATATTTAATAATTATAAAAAGCTGTAAATAATTATATAATATAAAATGTTATATAATATATTTAATAATTATATAATTATAAAATTTTATTATAAAAAAGCTGTAAATAAAAACGTTAATAAAATTTTTTTATAAAATATTTAATTAACGTTTTTAATTAACTTTTTTTATAATTATGTTTAAATGTATTTAAAATATTTTAACGTTTTTTTATATAATTATATAAATGTATTTTAAATATTTTAATGTTTTTTTAATAATTATATAATTATATAAACAAAATGTTAATTAAAATTATTTAAAAAATATAATTATATAAATACATTTAAATATTTTAATAACTATTTAAATATTTTAATATCTATTTTAATTGCCCAGTTTTTTTAAAATGTTAAAAAAATTATAAAACATTTTTATTAACGTTTTTATTTACATTTTTATTTTAAAATAATATTAAAATAATATGTACAGCTTTTTAAAGTTATTATAAAATAATATTAATATTTGTAAAATGTTAAAAAGTTAATATTTATAAAATGTTAAAAATATTTATTAACGTTTTTATAAATTTATTTTTATTAACGTTTTTAAATATTTATAAAATGTTAAAAATATTTATTTACGTTTTTATAAAATGTTAAAAAGTTTTTGTATGTACAGCTTTTTTTATTAAATCTATATATTTTTATTAATATTTTAACGTTTTTTAACATTTTTATTTTATTATATTATAAGCGTTTTTATTTTTTTTATATATATATATATATAACATTAAAATGTTAATAAACATTAATATGTTAGTTTATAAAAAAAGTCTAAATTTTAAGGTTTTAATTGTAAGTAAAAGTATGAAAAACGTGAATGGCTCAATGGTTGGAGGTTCACCCCATATGCTTTAAGACCTGGGTTCGAATCCTAGGTTTTGCAAATCAATTAATTGGGATTTTTGCAACCTATCCACGCCACCTAAGCAAACAATGAAGATTCTGTGCCACCTCAACAGATTCAGCGCCAACTCACCACACCCAGTCAGCCAAACAGGTGATAGGGGGTTCCTGGAAACAGAATCTTGTTTGCTAAGGGGCCAAGGCTAAATTTTTTTTTAATAAGGGGGAAAACCGAATCTCGCTTATTTGGCAGGGGGGTGAACACTATTTAACCCATTATTTTTTTATGCATTGCTATTCACGAATCTCATGTAGACAGGCGCAGCATGCACATCATACACCCTCAATGCTCAACCACTTGATCGTCTGCTTCTTAGATCTAGCGCACCCAGTTGAAGGAGCATATTATGAACATTCAGCTTGCCCACACACAATAAAAACCAGGTTCCTTATATATATTTTTGGGTTTATTTAATTATTATGGTTTATTTAATTATTTTGATTAGATGTAATTATTTATAGTTAGATTTAATTGATTTATAAAATTAGGATTAAAGTAATAAAAATAGGATTAAGATTATGATTATAATTTCTCCCGACTATTCGATTATGTCGACTATTCGATTTAATTGATTTAATCATTTTTAATTACAAAGGTCACAAAAACCCTAAAAAGGTTTATTCACCCATTAGGGTTCGCCTAATCCCATTGCCCATTTGGCGGGACATTAATTCTTGAATAATTCTCTCCTCGACCCGACTAAAACTATTAGTCGCATTAGACGAGAGATAAAAGAATAAAACATAAAAAAATACAAGATTATAAATACAACAAAGGCTATCGTCGATCAAGGATTAGTTCAACAAAGAAGTTCCCTCATAGATACACTCAAGATGTATTTAGTCATTAAGGGGTTCATCTACGAACATAGTAAATTTACAAGGACGCTCTACGATAACCTGGGGGCAAGGATCAGTCCAACTGGGGCAATATCCTGAACAAAGATGCACATCTATGATGGAGGGAAGGTGACATATGCTAACTCCGCACCAAGGGGCAAAAAGGGTCATAGGTTCTCTCTATCAATCTACAAACTCTGGAGGTTACGAACGGTGTGATACTATCCTTAGGAAAAGCAAAAAAGGTTCAGTCAAAGGAAACTCATGAAGTTCCGATATGACGAAAACCCACCGCTAACAATTTATTCCCGACAGGTTTGACGTGCCCAAGGAGAATTCGAGATTACCCTTCACTTCTACAAGTCAACAAACTAAGGAGTAAAACAAAGTCGACGGATTCACAAAGGAGATTGCCCTTAGGATTAATAGGTTTATCTTTCAAGTTGTAATTCCTATGATCACAAAATGCTATTTGATGTAAAACGTTGTACCTTTCGAATAATAATTCAATAAAATAATCATGCATGTTTTGAAATCAGTTCTTTCGCACCGCTTTTGCATTACTACGACTTTCAATTTCAAATTTAGGGTTATTAACAAACTTAAGGGAGAATGACGAATACGAATAACTAAGTCCAGCTAAACATATGCTTTCAAGGTGAGACCGAGCCGAGGATGTACAGGCATTGCTTCAATTCCCAAACAGTGGAGATATAAGGATGTTAATCCCTCGTCACCCCCTCGAGCCAGGAGTTGGAGTTTGTTTCTACTTTTCAAATAAACCTTGATTTTAACCAGGGGCAGGGTAGATTTCGATTAATTCAATGGTGTATTTTGGTTGTCAAGAGAATCAATCAATCCGAACAAGGATTCAAGCATAAGGATCAAGCAAAGCAAAGGTTCAAGCATATCTTCTTCCTCAATATATCATTTAAGATCGAGGACGTGTCAAAGTGGAAGCTTACAAAATTAACATGGCGGTCACAACATTCAATATCCAAGGATCAATACTTCCAAAAGAGTGTTCAAAAGGAAAAGAAGAAAAAAAACGCCCGCTAAGTCAAAATGGAAAATTTCATGAAAGAAAACAAATGACTTAGGCAAAATTCAGGGCATCCCGATGGATCAAATTCGAAGGAATTGGTTCATGCAAAAATAAGGGATAAAAACAAAGGTGAAATACAAAGGATAATCTGGTGACTGCTAAACCATCAAAGCTTCACATTAATGCTTGGATCTTTACAACATTTTTATCATTGTTTGGATGTCTACTAAGGCTTCTGCTCAACGTCAAAACTGAAGCGATTCTCTTGCAAACGAAGCACATCCATTGGATTAGGCGAATTTTTAGGATCTGGAGAATATCAAGGAGAAAGGGGTGGGATAGATAAAATTTTGAGCCTTATATCCATTGTTTCTTAAAACATGAACCAGGCCAAGTTACAACATTCAAAAGTCCTAATTGAGGCAAGGTTAACTACGAAAGCATATTAAGCAGGATTTGTTATACTGACTCCTATGTTTGTTAAAACTACTTCTAATCACTACGCTTCTTCAAGCATTCATTTCTAATCATCCAGTCCTAATTCATAACGGACTTCGATTTCAAAACATGCATACGCATCGCATTGGAGTTACTTCCCAAAGGGTACAATGTCGTCTACAAGTATACACTTAGCATCGAGGAGACCTCGAAATTGGTTTAATCAAAGGCGATCTTTCTAATAAAGACTCTGGAATGGGGGGAATCACATCTAGGGGGTTCCCCTTAACAGGGGCAAAAACTCAAGGATCGCAGGGGCATACAAGCAAAAATCCTATTAACTGGGGGCATTCTTCCTAAGGTTCAATCGACTTGGGGCACATCTCGAAGCAACAACAAACAGGGGCATGCTAAACATGAGAAGAATTCAAATTCAAAAGGATAGAACACTATGGATAGCCTTCCATATCCTGGAGATCAAGGGCATACCCTTCAATCTAAACGTCAAAGCATATGACAAGGTTATTTCCCGGGGCACTTCCTTCATAGCTTGGAGATCATAGGCACCCTTTTTCCACTAAACATTGGGGCATGGGATATCAAATCCATAAGGTGTGGAGAACCACAAAGGTTAAAGGTGTGGAGAACCTCGAAAAGGTTAAAGGTGCGAATTGCAAAAGGTGAAAGACACGGAGAACCTCAAAAGGTTAAAGGCGTGGAGTAATTCAAAAGCCCAAACTGGGGCAAGACACACCACAAAAAGAAAATATGTTCTCGCACCTTACAACATCGAACAAATCTTTTCTCCTAACTACGATCTTCAAATACAAAATAGGGATTGGGAAGTTGCGCTAGCATCACACCCCATCTTATCAAGCAAACCTACAACTCCAGCGAGCTATATACGCTTTTGGTTACTAACAACCTATCACTGGAGCATCATGCAAATACATATAAGTCATGCATTACATACATTGGTTGATACATTACACCATACCTTTCTAGGTAGTCTTTTAAGACATTCCTTTTCTAAGAACCTCTCTAGGTAATATTCTCTAAGACAATCATCGCCATTTCTAAAAACCTTTTTCGGGTAGTCTTCTGTAAGACATTCTCTTTCTAAGAACCTTTTTAGGTAGTCCTTTGAGACATCTGTCAGCCTTTCCAGGCAGTCTTCTTTAAGACATCCCTTATCCTTTGTTAAAAAAAGAAAACCTTTCTGGGTAGTCTTCTTTAAGACAAATCTTACGATCCTTTCTAAGAACCTCTTCAGGTTGTCTTTTCTAAGACATTCATCATCCTTTCCAGGAATCTCTTCAGCAGTCTTATTTAAGACGAATTGTCATCCTATTCAGGAACCTCTCCAGGTGGTCTTCTTTAAGACATTCTTTTGCCATGAACCTTTTCAGGTAGTCTTCTTCTAAGACATTATAAGAACCTTTTAGGTAGTTTTTTAAGACATCTTTCAGGAACCTCTTCAGGTAGTCTTCTTTAAGACATTCTAAGAACCTTTCTAGGTGGTCTTCTTTAAGACATTCATCGTCATTTCTAAGAATCTTTTTGGGTAGTCTCTTTAGACATCTTTCAGCCTCCCCAGGTGGTCTTCTTTAAGACAAATTTCTATCCTTGCTAAGAACCTTTTTAGGTAGTCCTTCTTAAAGACATCTTTCAGCCTTTTCAGGTAGTCGTCTTTAAAGACATTCCTCATTCCTTGCTAAGAACCTTTTCAGGTAGTCTTTTTAAGACATTTTTCAACCTTTTCAGATAGTCTTCTTTAAGACAAATTTTATCGTCGCTAAGAACCTCTTCAGGTAATCTTCTTTAAGACAAATATTCATATCCATTCCGGAAACCTTTCCGGGTAGTCTTATAGGAGACATTACTTCGTTCCACTCGTTACATCAATCAACATATACATAAGCATAAGCATTAATTACAAAGCCAGCATAAGTTTAGTCATGGTGTAGGTGCAAATATGGATTAAACAAGTTCAATGGGATTAAGGAGATAAAATCTCGGGATTGCATTAGCATACATACGTACGCATTAGCATATGCATATCATCTATTACATTCACATATTACCAAAAGCCTAGTTTCCGGCCCTCGAGTCGTGAGGTTCCAACCCTCGTGTTGTGATAGGTGTGTTTTCCAACCCTCGTGTTGTGATAGGTGTGTTTTCCGACCCTCGAGTCGTGAATGTCCGACCCTCGAGTCGTGAGTTTCTAGACATACCGTTTCCTTCCCGACCCTTGAGTCGTGAATATTCGACATGCTATTTTCTCCGACCCTCGAGTCGTGAGTCTCCAAACAGGTGAATTTTTTTCATGCAGGTAAGTTTGCTAGAACTATAGCAAATGATTACTCTTATGCAGGTACGCTTGTCAGAACCATGGCAGGTAATTCCTTTGGTGCAGGTGAAATTTGTCCGAATCAGGGCAAATGATCCAAAGGGTGTAGGTGAAATTTGTCCGAACCAGGGCAAATGATCCAAATGGTGTAGGTGAAATTTGTCCGAACCAGGGCAAATGATCCAAATGGTGCAGGTGAAATTTGTCCGAACCAGGGCAAATAATCCTAATGGTGCAGGTGAGTTTGCGATAACCCTCGCAAATTATTCTAATGGTGCAGGTGAGTTTTCGATAACCCTCGCAAATAATCCTAATGGTGCAGGTGAGTTTGCTATAACCCTAGCAAATAATCCTAATGGTGCAGGTGAGTTTGCGATAACCCTCGCAAATAATCCTAATGGTGCAGGTGAGTTTGCTATAACCCTAGCAAATAATCCTATTGGTGCAGGTGAGTTTGCGATAACCCTCGCAAATGATCCTATTGGTGCAGGTGAGTTTGCGATAACCCTCGCAAATGATCCTATTGGTGCAGGTAAGCTTGTTAGAATCATAACAAGTAATCCCTCTTACAAATCCTCGCTATGTAAGACTCAGGCCTTAGCAGGATGATTCTTCTCTCACACTCGAGCAAAGGGGTTTTGCAAAGGGTTCTACAACAAAATTTTCAAAGGTTTCTTCAATTGGGTTTATCACGTGAGTCCCTTGGCAGTGATATTCTCCAAAATATCATCGCCAACAATCAAAGGAGTTATCTTTCTTTTCAAAATTACTAACATACTTCAACTAACAATCATGCTTCATTCAATTAACATACCTCATTCATGCATAATGCATATACATACACCACTCTCATTTATTTTGAGAAGCTCACTGCATCATGCATCGCATGCATCATAACATTGCATAAAATTCAGGTTGCCTTTTTAGGTCGTGCTACAATAAAAAACAATCACCTGGTTCCTTCCAAAAGGCGTGTGCTTCACACTCTGAAAAATGGTATCTACCTTGGGTGGCATCTGTAAGCCCATCTCTCACGGAATTTTTTCCCAACGCATGCAAATTTCAGGGAATTTCAGTGTCCAATCATCTTCTACCTTTAGATCACGATAGGCAGACGTGCCTATCTGACTCTTCAGGTTTAAGAAGATTGAACAGGGGCAGCTGTCATACCCCAAAATTTGCCCTTCTTATTTCATCTTCAAGGGCTCAAGGTTCAGGGGTTTTTCTCAAGTCACTCTCTCCTAATCAAGGATCTCAAGACTAGGGTTTGCAGTTTATCAAAGGAATTTGAATTTCTAGGGTCTCAAATGGATCCCAAGGTATCTCACATATATCAAGGAACCTCTATGTCAATTATCAAGCTTCTATTCCAAGGATTGCGCACTCAATGGCTCGGATAATCAATAATCGACTATACTGACCTAAAAGTCAACCACAATCAAAATACAGTCAAACTTCAAGATTTTTGGTCAACATCAAGTGTGTGAGGTTATATCCATAATTTTATCAAAGGTTGATCATGATCCATCAATAAAAAATCAGAAATCAACATATGCAAGGGTTCAAAGTAGGGTTTTTTTAGGAGAAAGTCAACTCAACTTTGACTGACCATAACTTTCACATGGAGCATCAAAAATTTCCCAACCAAAGCCTATTTTGAAGGAAATTTGATTCTCTACAACTTTGTCTCTCACAAGCCAAGGCTAGAAATGCTTCATTAGAGAGATATGGTGCAAAAGATCATAGGTCCTCCAAAAAGTCAATAAGAAACACCTTTTGGGTCAAGGCTCATAACTTGAGCATGGAAGCTCTAATTGAGGTGAAACCAAAAGGAGGTTTTAAAGGACTCTCTGAGCTTTCCAAAGAGTCTTGGAACATGGTTATAGGGCAAATAATGAGGGAGATACAACGCGCACAAGTTGGTCGATTTTCAAGAGATACATGAAACCCTAAGTGCACAACTTTGCATTCTTTGATTTTATAAGCCTAAGATTTTGATTCCAAACAATCTTATGACCTAAAAGGGAGTATGTGAAGCTACTCATTTATTTTGTAGATTTTATTCATATTTATTTGGATTTTATGCAAATAAAAACTAGATAAATTAGTTAAAATTATAAAAATATTTGAATTAATTTGCATGGCTTGATTACTAATCCTATAAGGGCCCATATAACATCATCAAATAGCAAAGGAATCACTTGCATGGTCCATGAAGAAAAATTACCAAACTTAGAAAGAATTAAGCTTATTTTTTTTTTATCAAATTGCACTCTCTCTAAAAACCTAAGGGCCAAGCCCAATGATAACCCTAATAAGATCATATATATGCTAAAAAAAAGGCTGGAGAGAGGGGGGAACGAAAAATTGGCTCATAAACCCTATTCTAAGTTTCCAAAAAATCAACGAGACTAGGGCAACTCGAAGAAACAATTCCTAGGCGTCCTCAAATCAAACCAAGGCTTGATTCATACTCTTGAGCCTTCCAGGAGACGTTCTGAGTCTTTAAGCAAGGAGGAACGTGCCCAGAACTCCCTCAGTTCGAGTGCACCGGTTGGGTGTAATTCTCAATTTTGTTTCTGCTAATTCATAAGCTTTTAATGCTTTTCGGTGTTTTTTATGATTTCAGGAACTTATTTGGAACAATCTTGATGAACTACCTATGAGTTTTAGGATCGGAATTGAGACTTGCCATTGTTAGGGCAAGGTTTCAAGGAAGCTTCAAAACCATGGTTGTAGGCCGTTTCAGGGAAAACTAATCGGTCCATTAGATTCGTCGGGTCCCATATAGTGGATCTGGATAGTTTTTGTTTTGTGTTTGGCTGATTTTTGCAGGCGCGATAACTGGACTCGTCGGAGAAGGTGACGGAACGTCACTGTTCCGGTGGTGGTTCAATTGCAGGGTAAACATGTGATCACATGGCGAGCGTCTATTGGTTGGTCAATCGCTGCAACCTCTCTCTTCATGCGTGGCAGACATGGGTTAGGTGGTCAAAGAGTCTCCCCACTTGCCTTCTTCTTGATTGGCCATTCCAAGAGCTATTGGGTCCCACACGCAGGCTTGTTTGACTTCCCATAAATTATATTTGTTTCTGTATTTAATATTCATGCCCCAGGTTGCTAACAGCGTGTGAAAGCAGCACAATTGGCTAGAAAGTGTAAGGAACAAGTATTGGAACCTGGGTTCGAACCCAGGCTTCCACAATTATTTTTTTATGCATTGCTATTCACGAATCTCATGTAGACAGGCGCAGCATGCACATCATACACCCTCAATGCTCAACCACTGGATCGTCTGCTTCTTAGATCTAGCGCACCCAGATGAAGGAGCATATTATGAACATTCAGCTTGCCCACACACAATAAAAACCAGGTTCCTTATATATATTTTTGGGTTTATTTAATTATTATGGTTTATTTAATTATTTTGATTAGATGTAATTATTTATAGTTAGATTTAATTGATTTATTAAATTAGGATTAAAGTAATAAAAATAGGATTACGATTAGGATTATAATTTCTCCCGATTATTTGATTATGTCGACTATTCGATTTAATTGATTTAATCATTTTTAATTATAAAAGTCACAAAAACCCCAAAAAGGTTTATTCGCCCATTAGGGTTCGCCCAATCCCATTGCCCATTTGGCGGGACATTAATTCTTGAATAATTCTCTCCTAGACCCGACTAAAACTATTAGTCGCATTAGACGAGAGATAAAAGAATAAAACATAAAAAAAATACAAATTTAAAATACATTTAATTTGCTGCCCGCGACGATCAATCTATCGATCTGAGTAACCAGCAATGCCCCTTAATCCGTTAGCTATACTGATCAAATCTATTGATCATCTTATCTAACAGTGACATATTAAATCAGGGTTGTACGCCCAAATACTTAAAACACATCAAACCACAAACCACATATTTTCATCTCTTCGATACTGCGAAACTACGAAGGTAACTCAAAATACCTTTTCAAAACTACGAAACGGTAATTCAAAATACCGTCAACACACTCATATCAATTCTAAGGCGTACAATCCTGTGCCCGAACTACGTTGACTCTGATTCTCCCTAAGGAGATACGTAGGCACTTGGATAACCAAGGCGAGTCCCCCTCCCTAAAACCCCCATTCAGTTCAAATTGCCCTTTTCACTTCTTTAGCTATTAACCTTAACTTTTAGCCATAAGCCTTAACCTTAGATACAAACCTTAGGAAAGGGTTGAGGGTGCCTAACACCTTCCCTCGACCTGATTATCATAACTTATCCTGAATCTCATAATTGCGTAGGGTTTCCTATTCACCCTTCAGAATAGGTGGCGACTCTAAATACCTTAATTTTTAGGGCAGGTTGCTACACAAAGCTCCAAATCAACAACTTCCTTCACAAAAGTTGGGCCGTTTTTCGCCCTCTACGCAGTGACGGTAATATTTTTCCGTTTCTTCATAAATAATTTTTCACTAATTTTTCAGGTACCCATTATGCCCCCAAAGAAAGCTGACAGAAGAAAGGTCGTCGTTGTCGAATCTTCAAGGCCCAAACCAAGGGTTCGCCGAACGCCTAATGCACACAATATGATTTTTGAAAAGGATGAGCATGTCCAAAGGTATAAAACTCTCTTAGAGAGGAAGCTTGTCTCTACTAGGTATGTGTGTGATACCACTATGAATGCTTTAGGAATCTTAGATGATGTGACACAAATGTTTAACAATTTAGGGATTCTTGAATTCATGCATAATGATGCGCCCACTTACGAGCGCATTAATTTAGAATTCCTAAGCTCTGTGGAGTTTAATTTAGAAAAAAACTGGACCGGTCACTCTTTTGAATATTTTGGTACTCTAACCTTTCGGTTATATAATGAGGACCATTCCATGTCTGTAATTCAGCTCGGGCAATGCCTCCGGTTACCGTTGGTGGGACACGGGGCAGTGCCAAATGAGTTTTCTGCCACTCCTTTTTGGTCCTCTATTATAGGTTTACCGCAATATGAAGCCTGAACCGCTAAGGCATCTTGGATTCAAAACCCGTGCTTCCGTTATGCACTAAAAGGGTTAGCTTTCACCTTGTTCGGACGAGGTGACAGTACAGGTGTAGCCACAAAAAGATAACTCTATTTACTTCATGCTATGGTTCATGAGGAACCGGTGAATGTGGCTGCATTTGCGGCAGATCATTTAGGTACCATGGGGCGTGCCGGTTCAGGTGCTATTTCTGTAGGAGGATTGATTACACAGATTGTTGAATGGTGTGGGTATCGGCCGGTAATGGATGGCGAAATCCCACTGCAAGCGTTGAGTAAGATTGATCTAAATGCTTTATGCACGCAAGGGATGTTAGAACCGTCTTAAAATGGCTACATGTTGGTAAGTCGGTCTCGCAAATTGTTGCGATTACCGAACACTGAAAGGACTAATGTTGATAATAATGTGAATTGGTTATATACTAATGTTGACCCCGAAGAGGCGAGAGATGATGTTGTTTATACAGATGAGGCAATGGAAGAGGAAGCACCAGAAAGGGAGAGGGCTGCCCCCCAGGCTCGGACCTCACGACACCAGGGTGAGGGATCCTCCTCTGCTGGCTGGACACCTTTAGATATCGAGCAGTTCCACGCTGAGCAGACCCGCCAGGGTGTGGAGATTGAGAGAATTGTGACCGACCAACTCCGTCAAGGGGTTTCCATTGATGACATTCAGAGGATGATGCAACAGATGATATTGCATTTTCCACCACAACACCCTCCTTCTCAGTAGACTGTGAGTCCTTCCAACACTTAGGCTGACACATTGGGGACAATGTTCAGTTTAGGTGGGGGAGGGGTCTTTTTCGTATGTTTTTTCTTTCCTTATTCATGTGTGTTTATTTTAAAGTACTTTCATTTTTGTGTGTTTCTGTTATTGTCAAGTTTTTGTTTTTTGTGTCTTGGTGTGGTATGTCTGTTTTGATTGTTACAGATTGATTAGCAGCCACCGAATGACTGATGCAATTGTAGTAAGTGGATGAGAGATGCAACCAAAACTTGTTTCTCCATGGAACCCTGGAAGTTGATGTCATCAAAAGAAAAATACCTGTTGGACGCATCGTGTCGCTACTAGATTGAAAAGGGTGGATGGCACTTGAACCAAAAAGAAATCATATGACACTAGGAGTAGTCTGGAACCTGTAAGCAAGTCTATCCAACATGGTGAGGTATATCAGAGCCAAACACTACGAGTTCATCATGAGGGCATTCAGGTATGACTTTATCACTCTAATTTTGCGTCTATTCTACTGACACACCATGATATTAGGACACACACTAAGGCACTTGTTTGTTTTTACCCATGAGCCTTCACAACCACCCTTAACAATATGTATCCCTTGTGAACCCCTGTTGAGCCATCTCCCTTTGTTTGCTTTAACCACATCAATTAACCTCGAGCCAAACACTCCTTACCCGTGCTCGGTATTCATGTTGCGTTTTTTTCCTAAGTTGTGCAAAAATAATAAGTTCGGGGTTGCGCGTCTAGAAAAGGCAAGTGCAAATGAAAAGTGAGACATTTAAATGTCATAAAAAATAATAAATAGAAAAAGAGCAAAAGCACTTGCCTAAATAAATAGACTCGGGTGCAAGAAAAACATCCATGTCAAAATGAATGGATTGATGAGTCTAAGTATATAGATCCCTTGTGAAAAATTCGTGCACAACAAAACTAAAAAAAAGAGAAAACACACGACAGGAATATCGAGCCGCAAACCATTAGTACACATCTTTCTTTGTTTATCTCACCGTACCTAAGCCGTTACATCCGAAAAAGACCTCAAAAAGTGTGTGAATTATGTCTGTGCAGTGAAAGTAGAATCTATTCAAAGTTAAGGGCTGATATTGCATATCTTGATTTATGAGTGAAACACTTTAACCACGAGAGATTTGGTGAGATTGTGAAAAAGCTTGCAGGTGAAGGGGTACTCTGATGTGAAAATGCGATAGGAAGTTTGGTCTAGTACGCTGGAAGCTTGATCAAGAAGGTAGAAGCACTATGCGAATAACATCGGTGACATTGAGGAAGAGAGAGTCCAGGGTGACCTCTATAAATGTCTCTTGCATCACTTGAGGACAAGCAATGAGATAAGTTTGGGGTTGTGATCGGTCACCATTTTCATATAAATTTCATCATGCATTCGGTCCGCATCTATCAATCCGGTAACACTTTGTTGTGAGTTTTGTTGAAAGTGTTTAAGTTTCTCGCATTTTATAATGTTTGTTCGTTTCATTGTTTGCTTTATTTATTTATTTGAGTTTTAGATGTTTTTATACTGTATGGTTAGTTGTGTACAAGTTTCAATGTTGAACAAGTCATCCTAAGTGTCAAAGCAACCATGAAGGGAGGAGAAGCAAGAGAAAGATGAAAATTAGAGGTACTGGGGTCAAACACGGCCCGTGTCAGGTCTCATAGAGAAGCTCCATTCAAAATCCAGGGAGCCAACATGGCCGCCCGTGTGGCTTGGCACGGCCCGTGTTGGTAGAAGCAGACTTCATATAATTTCTAGGGGGCCAACACGGCCGGCCGTGTGGCTTGGCACGGCCCGTGTTGGCAGGCGCGTAAATGTCCAATTTTTGGGTTTTTGACATTGACACTTATCTCCAAGGGCACTTTTGACTTTGTACTATTTGAGGCTTGTATGGAGACTATTTAGGTTTATGTTTGAAGTTATTTTGAGACACTTTTTTGCATCGTACGATAGAATTCCAGATCAAGGGTTTGAAAGATAGCTTCATCAAGGGTTTGGAAGACGAAGAGATTCAACGGTGGACACCATTGAAGATCAGAGTTTTCACTAATCTTTGTAATGTCTAACCTCTTTAATTTGTGTTTCTTGAATACTATGAGAGGCTAACCCCCCCAATGCTAGGGGGTGTCCCTGATATGATTTGTAATGACTCTGTATATCGTATTTCTTTAATCCAATGTTTGTATTATTCAATTTGATTGTATAATGTTTTTATGCTTTCTTTGTCGGACAAACAAGGATTGATTTCCGGTTAACAATTTGTAGGACTACGGTTGTTAAGGTTTTTATACAATTGAATCTTATAGTTGTCACCTAGGACTAGGGATACCGTAAGGTTATTTAGAAATTCATGATTAATTATAGCTTTGGTTTAATCCTATGTTTCTAAGGACTTAGGAAATAGGATTATAAACCAAAAGGTTTTCACTAAGGACTTAGGAAAACATCCTTAAGAATAAATAATTGCATCCTATGAACTTGTTAAAGAGATCTTTATTCAGAGGAGTTATAAAGCACATCATACACCTTACCTTGGCATTATTCTCATTTTATAGAAAAGTTCAATTTTAATTTCAGCTTATTTATTTTAATTCTCTTGTTTCATTTTAAAACAAACATCCCCTATGCCCTTTTGTTTAATTGACTCGTTACAATAACTTATATTTCCTACGCAATCCTCGAGATCGATACTTGGGGTAAAACCCATTATAACTACATCGGTGAAAATAGTACACTTGCTATTTTACCGATCATTTCCCATGGATGGAGTTATTGATGATGTTTTTGCTAACAGGTTTTGTTCTTCAAATCCTGGTCCTGCAGGTGATGCTCCTGCTGCTGAGGTTGTTCCGGTTGCTGTTGCTCTGCCTCTTATGCCATAGTTAGGGCAGGCTGGTGACTGGAACTGGCAGATGCATATGACTCATCAGAGAGCTTACATGTTTATTCAGGATTATATTCAGTATTTGTCTTTGCAGCAGCCTATTGGTTCTAGAGATAATTTGGCGACTTATGCTCGTTGGCCTGAGGATATGCCAAGTTCTCAGGGGGGGCTGATCTTGGTGATGAGGATTCCGAGGAGGAGTGAGCAGTATTTGTAGTATTTTTATATATTTCAGTTTTATTTTTATTTTCGCATAGTTTTTATTGTTAGAAACTTTTGTGCCATCCTTTTAAGGATGAGGTAGTTTGGATGTTGAATATTTTGGTGATTTTAGGCTAGTTTAATCCTTTTTGGATATTGCACACCTTTTTGGGTGTTTTGGTTATTAAGTTTAAGTTTTTAAATTTTCATTTTATTTAATTTTCTCGTTTATATATGATGAAAATAAGTTGTCCAAATGTTGAATTAGAAGGAACATGTTGAATTGCTTCCTTGATAAAAGTGAGTTTTAACAACCATGTGGGGCGGTGATAATAAAGTGTGAAATTAGTACGTGCAAGGTACATTTTTACCGTTTCTTTAAGATATCATGATTTTGATGCTTTTAGTTGTACAAATTAGATGTCACATTTTCTTTGGTAAAACTAGTTCAAATTTGAATCACTTTAGTGCTTATAATTAGTGTGAGGAGACTTTCCATTGTATATATAATTTTGTGGATACCAACAATGTGCGCTTAACTCGTTTTTAGTATGTTTAATCTTGAGTTTTTATTTAATTGTGTAAAGCATGAAAGTGATCAAGGCGTTTTGTTTCGCATTACGAGTATAACTTCTCTACCAAAAATAACCAACCCGGTGAGTGTGTGAGTATTTGCTAACTACTTAGAGCCGCTTTGCCAAGATTCAATCGGTATAATTTCCTTGTTTTCAAATGTATATCATTGCCGACTTTTGATTTGAATCTTGATGACTTTCTTTTAACCTTGAATCGTTACCATGAAATATGGTTAGGATTGATTCCTTTTTGCCTTAGAATAGGGAGCATTCTTAATTATGTGATGGTGATATTTAAGTTGGGGAGAATAAAAAGATGTATTGGTATGGATAAGAAAATAATTGATTGCTGAAGAGTGAAAAAGAAAAACAAAGAGAAAGAAAAGAAAAGAAAAAAAGAATAAAAGCTAAGAGCTTTGTGAATACAAATTGCAAGATGACCTCTTGAGCAAGAAAAGAATGAGATCAGTTGGTAAGGATGCATGGATAGAATTGTGAAATTGAATGCTCTCTTAGGTGTTGACCCTTTCGTTTCAATGGCCTTGAGAAATGACACTTCCTTGTTAACCAAGCCAAGCTACAACCTTAAAGTCCTTTGTGATTTATGCTTTTACGCTTTTTGAATATTCGTGTTTAGATGAATGCATAATTAATTCTAGATGTTGGCGTCATTGTTGTGTGAGTGTTAGGATCCTCATTTTTGTTCTCTTACAAGAGAAATGTGTAGGTTGTGATTCATTCTTGAATTGATTTTGCTTTAGGAATTGTTGACATAGAATTTGTATATAGGACTAGTATCTTAATCATGGTCTTATTATGGTAAGGGTAAGATGTTACTATTGTATGCTTTTGGAATTTGAACCACCCATTTGTTCTTGTTTTAACTTGTGATCTTGTGGTTGTTTTATGTTCCTTGTAATTTATCATGATTTTTGTTTGGGGACAAACAAGGTTTTAAGTTGGGGAGAGTTGTTAGGTGCCAAATTGTGTTAATATTTCCTCTTTTATTTTGTACCTTTCGACTATTATTATCGCATATTCTTGTGATCCCCGTTTATTTTGAAGTAAATAATAGTAGTTTAGTTAATTAAGCTTTCGTTTTCTGTTAATTTATTTTATAGTGATTTTTCTGCAGGTTTTCTTTTTTGGATGGAACTTGAGGCTTGGATTGATGAAAGAATTTCAAAGAAAAAAAGTCATTCTCAAGGGTGCGTTGCGAGCTAGTGCGCGCGCCGCGCGCTGAAAGGAAAAATGAAGATTAAATCCCAGGGGCTTCTATGCGACGCGCGCTTTAGGGCGGTTTGATCATTAATGCGGTGGGCGCAGCGCGAGATACAGCGCGTGACGCGAGATACAGCGCGCGACGCGAGATACAGCGTGCGACGCGCGCTGGATAGAACTTGATTTTTGTATAAATACATCAGTTCTGTTTTTCTTGAGGGTTACGTCATTTTGAGAGCTAAGAAACCCTAATACAACTGTAGCAACATAGAATCGAAGAATCGGAGCATTGATCGTCGAGAAATCACCATTGATGCTTGCTATTCTTCCTTCCTTCCTTCTTGCGTAAGCTACCATGTCTATGGATAGCTAAACATTTTTGGTGTCAAGGCTTTGATGTAATCTTCCTTACCCTTTGTATGTTTTTCTTTTGAATATTGTGTATGAATAATTTATTAATCAATATAGATGATCTAGTTTGTTTACTCTTGAATTTTTATCGTTTAAATGTTTGTGAAATACAATATTTCAATCTTGATCTAACTCTATCATCTATCAAACATTAAGTCTAGACATGGAATTAATGGTTGATAATCACTTTGTATCAGTTTATAAATGTTATTTGTATTGTTCAATCGGTTGAGAAATCGTTGGTTGAACAATAAGGTAAATCTTGCTATAACGTTGCGGAAACGAACGATATAGACGAACGATACGTGAAATATTGATTGATACCAAATTCGTACGCATGTTCGTAGGAAGACATACAATTTTAGGTCGATTAAATCAAGTCTTGATACTTTTCTTTAAACGTAGAACTTTCCTCATTTTAATCGTTGCTACTAAATTTTTCAATGATCTTTTACCAAACCAAACCCAAAGTAACTTTAACTCAAGACAATATAAACTATAGAACGGCAGTGATATCGCACCAATCCCTCTGGAAACGATAAACTAAAAGTACTCCAATATACTTTCAACACTCACAAGAAGGCTAGGTCGACCTATACTGAATCAACATCAAGCTGAAACTCTCTGCATAAATTTGGTCGACGAACAAGCCTCAGCAAGTCAACGCATCGCTACAAAATCCGACTTTTTGTGCATCATATACTATGTTTCATCTCATCATTACACACCCACATATATACCTTTTCTGCACACATTTTCAAAGCAACTTTGAAAACTGAAAAATACACAAGTCTTCTCATCTTCATTCTTCTTCTTGTTCACTATACAATTACACATAATTATTCTTGTGTTGTTGATACATGATCAAGCTTGATAATGTCCATGGGTAGGAATTGAACATTCTATTGGATGAAGATTGCTTGTGGTTTTATTGAATAAAACCATTGGAGTTTAGTCCTCCAAGATCACGGTGATTTGGGGGTTTTCGGACAAGAGACTTTGATTAAGATTCACCTGAGTGATGGTCTTGAAGAACACGAGTTCGTTCAAGTGAGTCACGGTAGATGGAGGATCAAGAAAACCTCTTGGGCCGACTTGATCTTGCTTAAGATCAAGGGGAGAGAATATAAAGAATCAACTTCAAAACTGAGTTAGTTATTTTATTGCTTTAACTTCTCTTGTAACAACAATTTGCAAAGTAAATAAAAACTATCTCAATTCCCGTTTGGAATTACGGGAAGACGCACCCCTAGCGAGGTCGATAGGAGAACTGCCTAAAAAAATCTTGTGTTTCTCGTCTTTAATTTACTTCTTACTGCGTTCATCTTGGTATTCAATTCTTTTAACTCATAATATTGAAATTGCGGATTAGTGATATAAAAATGTGTTTACATTGCTAATAACAATTGCAGTTTTCAATTGTTAATCATAAAATTGTGGTGCCTAATAGACTTCATACCATGAGTTTGTTGATTTGCTTGTGCAGAAAATTGTTTGCATAACACGTGTTCGATAAATTGCCTTAGCAAATTCATCGATCTCATTCTCATTGGAAGTAGGTGATTAAGTCTTAATCATTCAAATGAATATTTTTTGAAAAGCGTATTGATACGATTATTCAAATTCTTTAGCGTAGTAATTTTCTTCGTGGTTGTAGCATATTCGATCCTACCAATAGCGGTTCGGAATAGACGAAAGTCGATTCTGGGACGCTTTCATTAATCAAAACTTTTTTAAATACACTGTAAAATTTCGGTTGATCTATTCACCCCCTCTATCTCATTATCCTACCATCTAACATTTTCCTCTTTGTGGTCTTCTATCAAATTGGAAACGTGCAATGTGAAAATGCATTCTTGCTAGTCCTTAGGCAATGGTAAGTCTATTCTTTTTATGGCATGATGCATGGTGTGGCTCCCATTTTCTGCAAGAAACTTGCACAGGTTTTCTCAAATTCTTGGTATTTCTCTCAACTCAAAGGTGGTTGATTTCATAAATAATGGTGTTGGCTCTTTTCCTACGGATTAGCATATTAATTTTACTTTCATTAAACAAATAATTAACGCAACCCTTTGCTCTTTTTCTGAAATTATGGATTCCTTACTTTGGCCTCTATGCAACTCGAGTAGCCTTTCTTTGAGGCAAGCTTATCAATTTAATTCTACTTCAATCCCTTGTAGTTAGGCTAAAGTGGTCTAGTGTAGAATATTGCTTCCTCTAAGCCATTTTTTTTTGGAAATTAATGCTTGACAAGGTGCTAAATGATGACAATCTGATGCACAAAGGTTGCTACATTAGATCCAGATGTATTCTTTGCAAATCTAATGTTCAGACTGCCAGACACCTATATTTTGAGTGTTCCTTTTCCATAAAAATTTGGCTCTTGTTATATAAGTGTATCAACATTTCTAAACCTCCTTAATTGTTGGATGATTGGTAGATAGCATGTACTTTAAACAAATCTAAGTAATTTTCTCTTGTGCTAAAAGTTGTTGTTATCTACATTCTAACAAATATGTGGAATACCATACTCTTTGAAAGATTCAGGGGTAAAGTTCCTAATGTTGTGTTTACCATTCAAAAAATTTAAGCTCAGTTATTCCTTACTAGTTTGAACACTATAGCTACGACCTCCTCTTCAATGGATGATTTCAAGATCTTAAAAGCTTTTAATATACTGGTCAGGCCTATTAGAGCTCTTGTTATCAAGGAGATGCCTTGGCTTCCACTGCCTATTGGTTTGATAAAATGCAATTGTGACCGCGCTTATCGGCATAATTTTGTCCCGACTAGTTGTGGTGGAATCTTTTGAGACCATCTTGGTAATTTTGTTTTGGCTTTTGCAAACACGGTATCTTTATTGTCTTCTTATCTTGCTGAGTTTGCTGTTGTGGTGAATGGCCGGAAGATAGTAGCGAATAAAGGTTGATTGTGGATTTGGTTAGAGACAAATTTTGTTAATGTAGTGCAAGCTTTCAATAATAATTCATTTGTTCCTCAACATTTCAAAAACCCAACGTTTTTTTTTTGTTTAACTTATTTTACACAATAAAATCTTTTCATTTCTCACATTCATAAAGAGGAAAGCGACTTCTTGGAAAATCTAGGGCTCGCATGTTCTTTTCTCAATAATTTTGAGTCCATTTCTATCGGCATTAGGAAGGACTTTATACAAAATAGGCAAGGAATGTCTTTTTTTTAATTTTAATTTTCTTCTTTTTGATGAGTTGTTTTTTCAGCTTTTGTAATTACTTTGTGAGATATTGGATCGAACTCTAGTATGGTCGAAGGGTAGTTTCTTGTTTCGATAGTTCGATAGGGTTAAGCATGAAGTGGTTGTTCACATGCTGATGTCGAAATGTGAATGCTGTAGTCGAAGATGGATCTAGCATGCAGGTGTCGAAGATGCCAGGGTTGTTAGCATGTAAAATTAGGTTTTAGTGTTTAAACCCTAATTTGTTAAGTTAGCTTGTTTATTAAGTTAGCTTGTGTAATGAGCCTTGTGGAAAAAGCCCATTAGTTAGTATGTTAGGCTTTATTATAAATAGCATACTAGTCTCTCATTATTGCATACTGCAAATCCTAATTTAGGGTGAGAGAGGTTATTTGTTATTCTTGCAAACTTGTAATCTTGTTTTCTATGAGAAAGTAGAAAATAACAGTTATAACCAGTTCTTGTGTTCTTCTTCTTCCTTGTTCTTTATTCATCTCTTGTTTTATAATTCGTTATTGGAATTGAATTCACAACATACTTCTTTTTGTTTAATATATGAGCTGATATTAAAAAAAAAACTCTTACATTAACCAACTCTTAAAATATAAAGCGGTTTTGAAGGGGTTTGAACTTGTTTCTGGTCTTGGTATAAACTACAAGAAAAGTAAGCTTATTGGTATTAATGTGAATAATCATTTCATGGAAGTAGCCACTTCTTTTCTAGGTTGTAGGTCGGAATCAAAAAAGTTCATTTTACTTGGTATTCCGGTAGGTTCTAATCCGAGAAGAGTTAGCACTTGGAGACCTTTGGTGGAGCAAATTAAAAGGAGGTTGTCTTCTTGGAAGGGTAGATGGCTTTCTTTGGGAGGTAGAATTACTCTTATTAAGTCGGTGTTAAGTAGCTTGGCTGTTTTTACTTTCTCCTTTTATAAAGCTCCTTTGAAAGTGGTTAAAGAAATTAACAAAATCCAAAGCAATATTTTGTGGGGAGGTTTGGAAGAGAAGAGGAAAACTCATTGGGTTAGTTGGAATGATGTGTGTATGCCAATGGACAAGGGTGGTCTTGGTTTGAAGAGAATAGGCGTCTTTAACAAATTTCTTCTTTTCAAGTGGAGGTGGAAGATTATAGAAACTTCCAATTCTTTATGGTTTCGTATTTTGAAAGCTCGTTATAACGATATCAAACTTCGTGTCATTCACGCCGGTAAAAACATAGCTTATAGCGGAGGGAGTTCGGTTTGGTGGGCGGATGTTTGTGCTTTGGAAAGAGTTTTTTCAGAGGAATTTTTTTCTAATCATTGTAAATTTAGGGTGGGGGATGGTTATACTTCCTCTTTTTGGCATTCCAATTGGTTGAATGGAGGAATTCTTAAGAATGATTTTCCTTAGTTATTTGAATTATCTCTTTTGCAGGATGTATCAGTAGCTTGCATGGGAAGTTGGGTAGAAGGCTTTTAGAGGTGGAACCGGCTTGGTATTGAGGACCTCACGGACGCAGCACTTGCTGCTGATTTTCTCCGACTGGTTCAACTGCTGCCAGCAATTCTGCAGCCTGCACAGGGGCGTGATTCGGCAGTGTGGCAGCCTTCCGACAACGGGGTTTTCTCGGTCTCTTCTTGTTACTTAGAGCTTAGTAAAAGGTGCGTTCCTTACGGTCCAAATAATAGATTCGACTATGCTTTTTCATCCATTTGGAAGGTAGAAGTCCCTTTAAAAGTGAAAGCCTTTGGATGGAGATGTTTTCTTAATAGGAATCCTACGAAGGATTTGTTGACCCGTAGAGGAATTCTTCCCAGTCCCCTTCCTAATATCGATTGTGTTTTCTGTTTAGAGCATCCGGAAACTTTAAACCACTCTTTGTTGTCTTGCCGAATGATGGAGGTGGTGTGGAAGGAATTGGCCGAGTGGTTGGGTGTGAGTTTCGAAAAGACGGTAGATTTTAAAGAGAGTTTTGTGAAGTGGAGTTCTTCTGGTCGTAGGCTTAATATTAAAAAAGGGAAGGTAGGGTGTGTTTGGATGGCAATTGTTTGGAGCCTTTGGTTGTGTAGGAATGGGATTATTTTCAACAACATTGTTTGGAATGCTAGAGACTTGGTTTGGGGATGCAAAGCTCTAATTTGGAGATGGTCTTTCATAGGGAAAATTACCCTATCCAATTGTAATTTCTATGAATTTAGAAAAAGCCCTTTGCTATATTTAAGTTAAATTTCATTTGGATTATAATTTTTCTTCTTTTTGGCTAGCGATAGCTTCCTTTTGTAATCCGTGTTTGGGTGTTTTTTAGCCCCGTTTTATATATCTTGATTACAATATATATATATATATATATATATATATATATATATATATATATATATATATATATATATAATATGTGAAAGTAGTTTTTTTATTGCTGTAGTCGTCAATATTTTGAAAAATAGCTTTTATGTCTTGTGCATTTAGAACGAGGTTGTTTGTGAACACATAATGAGATGCCTAACAGTCATTTTAGAAATGTAGATGTCGTTTTTTTTTTTCAATAAGCAATTGTATTAAAAAATCGCACTAGGGGTGCAACCCTTACAATAAGATTACACGGCTTTGAAACAACCTAATGGTGCCATGTACCAATCAAAAAAACTAGAGGAAGAAGAAAATGGTTCCTTGCTAGCCAACCAACTCCAAGAAAAGAACATTACATTATAAGACACAACATCAAAACTATATTGACTTTGCTCGAAAATGATAGCGTTGCGCATTCGCCATAAACTCCAAGATTTAGCAAACCATGTAGATGTCGTTAATATTATTAACAACAAGATGCTTTTACTATAAAACAACAAGAGAGTCTCTGCTTCATTACTACACATTTTCTATAAAAAATAAACAAATTTTACAAGTTCATTTTATTAGTATATTAAAATTCGTTTCCCTAAATCATAAAAATCATACCATTAAGATGAAAATCATTTAAAGTTTTGTTTTGTAAATCAACAGTCGGTAAGTCCATTAAAATTAAAATAACAGTCAATGAATCCAAATTTTGAAATTGCAGAAAATGTAGAAAACAGTAACTTCAAAAAAAATTTAAATATTAAATTAAATTTAAATTTTTGAAATTGTGTAGACTTGACTATTAAAATATTTCTCCATGCCAAACTTTAACAGTTATTGTTGAACAAAATGTATGCAGATGATGAGTGAAGAAAATGAGAAAAGTACAGCATACATTTATTTTCTTTATATTTGTTAGTCGTCATAGTTTGTGCAGTCAGCCTAACTTATACTCTCAATAATGCTTTGGCCTATCGCTCTCAAAAACAAATTTCATATATATATATATATATATATATATATATATATATATATATATATATATATATATATATATATATATATATATATATATATATATATATATATATATATTTAAATATCAAACATGTAATTTCATAGATAGTTTTGTTATTGTAAAACATTTATTTTCTTAATAAAAAAGATTACATTATTCTATATTTGACAGAAGCTCCTAGCTGTGCAACTTTTCTGTTTCTGTGGTAGCCTAATTGAAACTTAATTTTTATTAGTTGCTTAGTTTCTCAGCATTCTTATGTAAATTGACCCATACATTTATCAAAAACAAATTCATTTTAAATAAAAATAAGTATTTGAGGTTAGATTTATAAACTCAATGGTTTAAATTAAAAATATTCTTTAATGTATATTCACCTTTGAGGTTAGATTTAAAGTTATAGTGGCAGAAACAAACAAACGGCTATCACCTTTGATTGTTTTGTGCCTAAAAAAAACATATTTATAGAGAGATAGAGAAGGTGATGACAGAGTTACCATAAACTTAATAATATGCTATCACATTAATCTTAAAAACAGAATCACATAAGAGAAGAATAACAAAATCACACAATGATATGAGACGTTTACAGTTAGCATCATGTGATAAGACAATAAAAAAGGTAATAAAAACGATTGTACTATATATTTTGTGCTATAGCATAGAATGGAAATAAGTACATTGAATAATGGATGACCTATGAGATAGTATCATATAAGAGTTTATGTTATGCAATATAAATTTTTTTTCAATCTATATTTAAAAATATGAGAGTGGATGTTAAATTGCTATCTCTATAGTGGTCTCCACCCTCAAATTTAAGGTCCATAGCATTTAAGTATAGACAATGATATTAGTACGTTGCAACTAGTTTTCATGTAAATAGATAATTAAAAAGGTGATAAAAACAATTGTCCTATATATTTTCTGCTATATCATAGAAAGGATATAATGACATTGAATAATAAAAAATTTATGTACACATGAGTGAGATAAAATAATATGTAGTCTCTTTTACATGTACAAATAATTGTAAGTATAATTTACATAATTGATTTAATTATTAAATTAACTTCAAATTTAACATCTATTTTTCTTCTTTATTTTAGTTTATATTAATTGAGCTTTTATCCTTCACTACAACAAATTTTGCTTTTAGCAGCACATCTACGAAAGCGCTTTTAGGCAAAAGCGCTGCTATAGGTTTCGCTAAAAACAAAACTAAAAAAGAAGGGAAAAAAGCGCTGCTATAGGGGATCCTGCGAAAGCGCTTTTAAAAAAGTGCTACTATAGGCTACCTTAAGAAAGCGTTTTATAAAAGCACTGCAACAGGGTAAGATATGAAAGTGCTTTTAAAAGCGCTGATAAAGGGGTAGGCTATGAAAGCGCTTTTTCCCTAAAAAGTACTGGTATAGGGCTAAATACGAAAGCGCTTTTAAAAGCGCTGTCGTAGATTATTTAAAATTAAAATTTTTAAAACAAAAGTAACAAAACACGATATTCTCAAAACACGATGTTCTTCTCTAAGATATTCTCAAAACTGTTTCTTCTTCTCTCTCACGTGAAAAACCCTATTCTCAGAACTATTTCTTCTTCACCTTTGAACCCTACAGAAATCACGAAATCCCTCTGTTCCTCTCAATTCTTACTGTTGAATAGTATATTCAAGGCAAATATTTTTATATCGTATCCACAGAGATTGGGTGATATTACCGCCGTTCTATAGTTACTATTATTTTAAGTTCGAAAGGTAACAGAGTTGTTTTGTTTTGAATCGCTATTTGTTCTAATCAAGACAATTATAAGACAATAAACTAGAATTTGTTTCAATAATAAAAGAATGACAAGATTGGTTTCGGTTTCACTATTCCTATCTTCTATGTGACTTTAACAACTAATGTATAACTTCAATTGCAATGACAATGTTCTAGTATCCTCTCAACAATGTTTATGTCTAAACAAAGTTGTGAAAGTTAACATTTTAATCTTTAGATGATCTCTCACTCTAACTATCAATATATTAATCTTGATTGTTTGATACAAATAGAAAAGTGGCAAATAAATCTATCTCTAGCATTTATTCACTACTTGATAAAATGGTGTAGACCAAGACTTGAAATATATTTCTCAATCATAAATCAAATCTAAATATAAAATATAAAACAACAACATTCATCCATTTCAATACTAATGAAGTTCATACAAAGTGCTAGAGAAAATACATAGTTAACAAGGATAACTACTACCTCCAATCTTGTCAAAGTGGGATTTAGCTACACATCACCATGGTTGACAGCAAAAGATATGGAGAAGAAACTATGAACATCAATCTCTCACAAAGTTGCAAACTTTTCTCTCCAAAACCCTAGCCTCATTGTTTGGTTCACAATGAATAGAATAGAATTTTTCTTTTCCTTTTCTCCCTAAATAACCCCTAATTCGTAATAGCTTTCCAACTTCAGAAGATAAGCCACTATCTCATGACAAGTGGCAACAAAATAAAAGAAACAATTCTGCAGCGCTCAGTTTGCGGCGCCATCAAGGGTTGCGACACAACCACTGAAACTTTTGCCACATCAGTTGCAATTCAAAAACTGGACTTGTGCAGTATTCATCAGTTGGCGGCGCAAAGGATGTTTGCGGGGCAAACTGGCCTCATCAACACTTCTTGCTATTCCAAGTTGTCAAGTAATTCCTCTTTACTTCCATGATCTTCAAACCTTTTAATAACACTACAAAACTAACAAATTTGTGAAATAACACTTCAAATGAACTAAAACTAACAAAATTGCAAAATAATTAAATTGTAAGAATAAAAGTGTGATTAGTGAGTAAAAAGTGGTTAAAAGGACCAAAAACACTATATGAAAATTAGTATTATTTGGTCCCTAACAACTCTCCCCAACTTACCATTTTGTTTGTCCCTAAACAAAATTTCACAAGAATATCAAGAGCAACACAACAAGAGAATGATGACAAGGTAACCGAACACTCAAATGGCTCAAACGTATAAGTACTTTCAAAGTACACCTACCACAATGCTAAAACAAAGCATGCGAAAGAATGATTGCAAAATGCAAATTATTATCAAGAAATTCCAAAAAGACATGTCAAAATTGAATCAAACTTACACGCACATCAAAGTAATGATGAATACAAGACAGTTCACTTTCACTCATCCGGGCATTTAAATCAACAACAACTCAAATCATGCTTTCACCACAACAAGTTCAAAAATTATGTGCAAAGTGAGAATCAAGAGGGCTTTCATAGGTTGTAATGTGGCTTGGGTTACAAAGAAAGGGTTTTATTAAAGGGAAATTAACAAAAACGCCTATCCTAAGGGAGCATTCCTATCAATTAACTCAACAACAACACTTGCTTGAATCCCCTTTTCTTTCTTTTTCTTTTTCTTTTTCATTATTTTTCAACAACACATAACGGGAACGATTTTATTTCTTTTTCTTGCCCCATAATTTCAAAATGTGTTGTTCTTTTCTTATTACCATGTGCATACGGTGAATTGACTTTTAAAGAAAATGTCGCGGTTAAGCAAGAGTTGCCACCGACTTTTATTTTATCCAATTTATAGAAAGGCTAAAAGAACAGGAAAAGACCTTTTAAAAAGATTTTGAGTTCGGGGGGTAAGTTATACAAAGGGAAGGTGTAAGGCACCCTTTGCATCCATGGGCTCTTAATTGCTTAGCTCACTTTGTTTTCAAAATGTTTGAATTGTTTGAAAAGTAGGGTGTGAATAGAAAAAGATTCGTTTAAGGACTTTAGCTTGTAAATAAGCGTAGCCTTGTTTTGAAAGTATTTGAAAAATGAGTGGAAAAAGAGTTTGAATTTGATTTTGAATTTGAAATAGAGCAAGAAATTAATAGCAACTACCCTAAGTTTAAAAACGTTCTTTTAGCTTTTTTCAGATGAAAGGGTCTATCCGCACCATAAAAGGGCGGGAAGTCTTTCAATTGGATTTGAAGGGTCATCGAGAAATCGTTCGCCATAAGATTGTCCCTTGCCATAAAGAGGGCAGGTAGTCTGAGGGAAGGATAGAATAGTCATATAAGGCATCATGCGAGGATACCTTAGCAATAGGGACAAATCATCATTTACCAGGGCAACATCGAGGGAGTTTCAATAACTTTGAAGGCAACATTGCTTTAGGTATCCTCGGAATCGAGGGACTTGACTATTTAAAGGCGGCAATAATTAAGGCAACAAGGCAAGAATATAAGGCAACAGGCAGCATAAGAAGGGTTACCCTAAAGGTGTGTGTGTGGCACAATCACGTGGTTAACTTCAATGACATTTATCTTATAAGTTAATGATCTAGGTTCAGTTAATAATCTTGCACTCCCTATTTTACTAACCACGCAGTTAAAATGGCAGAAATTAAAGGCAGGAATTAAAACCTATGCTATTACAATAAACACCTGCGGGGATGGGGGAAAAATAAAACATAAAATTAATTTGCACATCTTCAGCCTTGATCTTCCTCGAACTTTCGATTGACTCTGAACATCTGAGAATTAAACAGAAAATAATAGGGGTTAGTGTAGGAGTAATTCATCGACTATTGAAACAAACCCTATTTAAATCCATAAGGCAAAAAAAAAATTAAAAGAAATTAGAAAACTTAGCGTTTTGGTCGGCTGAGGCGCATGGCTGAAAGATCTTTGATTAACCCTAAAAATTAGCCATTAGCCATAAAGAAGAGAAATGTTAGTGCATGAGTGTTCCACAAACCCTAAAAAATACAAACCCTAATTGTAAGAAAAACAAAATAAATTTGATATTCTTAATAATCATTAAAGGTTAACGGAAAGTCGATAATTTGATTTAATACGTATCAATTAAATAATTATTGGATTAAATCCCAATTATTTAATTGAAAAAAAATATTTGTAAAAGAAAAGGAATTTAATATAAATAAAGAAACAATTATTGATAGAATTATAAAAATCGAACATTCGATAAAAGAGAGATAAATAAAATAAATAATAGTCTATAAAAAAATATATATAAACTTAGTAAATAAAGAAGAAGAAAAAAATATTTGATAAACAAAAGAAAAAAAGAAAAAATAGATAAATAGAAAATATGTAATAAAGAAATAAATAATAATAAAAAATATTAGGAAAAAAAACTTAGCTGGGATTGTGTGCGACATGCTGGTGATGGTCCATGGTGCACTGGCAAATTCTGGACGTTAGATCATATGCAAGTGGATATCTACTAGTGATGAGATGAGGTCATATCGTAGACCCTCGGTACTGGGACACATAGAACCCGCATGATTTATTCTTTGAAACAAAACAAAATAAAATGTCATGGACGGGGGTTGAACCCACGCCCCTTGGGTGAACACTATAGCGTCTCTCCATTGCTGCTGCGTTTGTTGATTGATATTAACATGAAACAGATATAATATAATAAAAACTGAGTGATGAAAATTAAAAAAAAAAAGAATTTCGCGCTCTGGGCCTTCGTCTTCCTCGTGAGGGCTCCCTAAGAAAACACCCTTTGCCCACGGTTTTGGAGCGTGGCCGTACCCTGCAAAAATCGAACTCGGCAATACAAGCATAACAAATCGCAACCAAAGACCTAGATCGATTATAAAAGGTGCCACAAATCTAATGATTCCACCTATTTTGCCTGAAATCGCTCATGTACGAAACCCCCATTTGAGGAGCAAGGAAACCTAGCAATGGTGTTTTGTAATCTCTGCATTAAAACTCAAAGCCAGCAATCCAGAAAGTATCTACACATCTATGCGAACACCAATACGCAACTCAAAAGTATTTATAATGCACAAATTAACGACATCGAGTTAGACAAAATAGGTGCAAACCGTGGCCTTGTTCTTGCAATCCTGGGCATTTCACTCGGTGATGAATGTCTCAATAGCTTCAGGAGACAACAATGAATCGTTCTGGATGCTTAGAATGGCCTGGAATTTGCTAAAGCTCTGACTGCAATTTCGTCTCCCTTCACGTTTTTTTTTTGCTCTTGAATAAGGATTCTTCAGCCTACCGAAAAATTGCCTTCACTGTCTGGAATAGTATGCATATATAGTGGACTCAAATAGGTTTACAAAACATGAACCAAATCTTTGATTGGAGAGATGTGGAGATTTTATTTGGAATTTGTATGGAATCTTGCCAATTTTGGAATTTTTGATCAATCCTTATGCCAGTTATGCCTTGTACGTTTTTCTCTCAATATTTGATGCTTGGAATCTTTGATATGATTGAAAAATTTATCTCATGACTTATTTCAATTATTTCTTATTTTACTAGATTTATTAATTTTTAAATGAATAAAATTCATAAAAATAAATAAATAAATGTTATAAAATAAAATAATTGGCCTAAGAGTAATTATTTTGCCCATGGACACGTTTTGAGATTTCAAAAGTTAGGCCCAATAGTTCAAGACATCAAAAATTCACCACTTTGGCTTATATTTTCTCAAAATCGCTCAACTTTAGCAAGGCATATCTCCCCCAATTTTTAAGATATGAGGGAGTTCTAGGACTTTTTGGAAAGCCCAAGATGTCCTCTTCAGGCCACTTTGGAACATCTTTTGTATTTGAAGATTTTATCTCGAAGAGAGAAAACCCTAATTTTGGGTTGATTGTTTAGGAGACACGCAAATGAGCCCAATTCTTGTATTATCTTGAGCAGTTGAAGATCATATGAGTCAAAATAATTTGAAGCACGATGGGCAAATTTTGGGGTATGACAGCTGCCCCTGTTCAATCTTCTTATACTTGAGGATGTAGATTGGCCTGTGTGCCTGTCGGAGTCTGAAGGTAGAAGAGGATTGAACACTAGAATACCCAGGAATTTGCCCTAGCTAAAGTAGGGACTTTTGTTGGAGATGGGCTTGAAGATGCCATCAAGGTGTTTTGGACAAAATGTACAATTGAGATGGGCTTACAGATGCCATCAGATGTTTGAAAAGTTGTTCGTCTAAAGCAGATGTTTTTCAGACTGGATCATATACATTGATTGTATTTGAAGGAGATTCATTAAAATGAAGTAATGTTTTACAGAAGACTACCTGAAGAGGTTCTTGAATAGGGTAGATCCCTGGCTGATGCAAAGGAGTTTAGGCTTTAACTAATGTTTGGGAAGAACTGTCTTGTAGAAGATTAACTAAGACGCTCCTTGAAAGGGCAGTAGATGTCTTAGAAAATGTTGGATAAATATTTAAAGGAAGATTACCTAAAGAGATTGAGATATGTCTTAAACAAGACTAACCTAGAAAGGCTCCTAGAAAGGATATGATATGTCTTAAACAAGACTACCTAGAAGTGCTCCTAGAAAGGATATGATACGTCTTAAACAAAACTACCTAGAAAGGCTCATAGAAAGGATATGATACGTCTTAAAAAAGACTACCTAGAAAGGTTCCTAGAAAGGATATGAATCATCTAAGAAAAGATTACCTAGAAAGGTTCCTAGAAAGGATATGAATCATCTTAGAAAAGATTACCTAGAAAGGTTCCTAGACAGGATATGATACGTCTTAAACAAGACTACCTAGAAAGGATATGAAGTTCTTTGATTGTTTCTGAATTATCTTTGAAGAAAGACCCGAAATGAAGTGTCAGAATTGTATTTGTCTTGGATGAGATTGAATCGTTGATACGATTGTATTTGCACCGCACTTTGATGATAATATTCTTTTGATTATGAAGTGGCCTGAAAAGAGAAAGATTAGTTTTTATGCAATATCTTGATGCATGTATTGAGATTCTCGAAATAAACGAGAGTACTGTATGTTATGCATGTCTTTATGAACGATGCAGGGATGGATTATATAGTCGGAGCATATTGATAATTCTTGTATAACAACTGCTGGTTGAGAAAATAAATCTCTGTGTGCTGTTGAAGATAATGACAAGAGAATTCCTGTCTTTTGTTCGATGATATCCAGCTGGGGATTTTTGGTCTTCGCTTGGGGATGAGATTGACCTGAGTAATCTGATCCTGATGTATCCTGGGGACAAGAGAGATGAATATGCTATCCGACCAGATTTCTGAGTGGCAACTTCAATGGAAATAGCGAGTTTGAATAAATCATGCTAGAGAAGAAGATTGTGTCGAAGACCGGCAATGTCGGAGGTATGAATTCCGTTGGCGAACCAAACTTCTACTGGGAATAGATTACTTGAAGATAACCTCTTAAAGTGCTATGTGGGGATATATTATGAAAACTGCTCTGTGGGGAGGGTTCCCAGAGATTTTCAATTCTTCATTGCCCCTTGTCTTTGAGTACTTGCTGTTGAAAAACACTTGCGAGAGTATACCTGCCCTCTGGAATCAACATCTTGGTGTGCTCGATACTTGAATTTGGAATTATAACTTCAAAGAAGAGACGGATACTGACATCGTCTGATGCTAGTAGCTAAATAGTATTTGTTGAGATTTGTGACTGATGTGGCATGCTGTCATACCCTAATTTTTGACCCCCCTGAGATGTCACATCATTGACATCAAATTAAAAAAAAATGTTTCTTGATCGGTTTGGAAGCCATGATCGAGACTGCATTTATTCAGTCATTCTTTGCAAGATAATTCATGCTCATGGAGGTTTTCAATTTAAATGCGCCATTTCCAATTTGTGGATTCAAGAAGATTGTTTGGAATTTATTTCGGGACTTTTGGCCTATGGATTCATCATGGTGAAGAAAATTATTTCTCATGGATTATTTGGAAGATGACACAAGTTTGAAACAATTCGTGGAAATTTCATCAAAAGTTGCAAGAAACATCTTTTAGTCCATTTGTTGAAATATTATTTCAAGTATGGTTCAAAGACATGAATTTAAGAATTTCGAGTTCAATATCTTTTCAAGTTCATTGGTGCAAAGACATTCTTCAAATCACTTCAAGGAATTTCCATTCAAGATTTATCATGGTTCATTTGAATTTGCAAGATTCAAAATTTCATTCAAAGAATATCCAAGATTCATGATTTATACAATTTCATTCAAGGAATTCTAAAGGAAATTCAAGCATTACAAATGATGTTCTTTTACATGAAACAAGTTCTAATTTCTAAACAAATTACAAGGTTTCATCCAAAATTCAAGAATTACATCATTCCATTCATACAAAGTTCAAGTTCATACAATTTCTAAAGTTGAAGTTTTATTGGTTACAAGAACAAAAGAAAAGAAAAGTCTCCAATGCTTTCTTGAATTCTTCCATCTTCAAGTTTACATTCTTCATTCAAGCTTCTCCATGCTTTCTTCAAGAATCCTCATGCAACATGAAAAAGGAAACAAAAAGGGTGGAATTAGCAAAAGTCAAATAAACAATTCAAAAAGCCCAAAAGCCCACATGGAGGCCATCTTTTTCGAAAAAAAAGGGAAAAAGGAAAAGTCAAAAAGTCAAACAAAGTCAAGAAGATATTTTTTATGTCATAACTATACTACACTTAGAAGCTTACTAATTTGTTATGACATAAACTTATGCTGTATCGTGGAACTTGCAAGAGTCACAAGAGAATCTTTCCATCCCATGTGCATTTTCTTACAGAACTTGGCTTCTAAGCAAACTTAGCATGCAAGAAATTTTGCAATGATTATTTTGGGAAAGAATATTCTTTGTAATGATGACAACTTAACAACTAAGTGAGCTTAAAGACTAAGCTTAGTTGCCAAAATGACCAAAATTGTCCCTCATTTGTTCCTCTATAAATAGAGAAAGAGGCAGAAAAAGAGAGAACACAGAAACTTTCTGTCACTCCTAAGTTACAAAAAGAAGAAGAAAAAGAGGGGGACAACGCAGCAAGAAGTCTGTAACTTCTAAGTTACATTCTGCAGAATACAGAAGGAAGAAGGAGAAGAGAAACTTTCATACCTTGCTTGTTTGCTTGCTGGCAGCTTTTCAACGATGGCTCCCATCTTCGAGCCTCCATAGATGAATCTTCAACATCCTCGCCGCAGGTAAGTCTTTCTGCTTTCACTCTCAATATTTCCATTAACCATTGTTATACCTGTAGCAATTCAAAAATCCAGCAGCAAACAACAACTCGAAAACAGTTCTGAAAGCAGTAGCATCAACAATTTGCAATAGTTCAAAAACTCAGCAATTCAACAACAGGGAGTCTCTCGATTTTCCAGAAGCAGAAGGTAATCAAAAACGCAAAGACAGAACATAAGGGAGTTGAATCCGTTCCTATCAAAAGCCGACGCCGGAACTGATTCATCGGACTTACTCCGATCAGGTTCTTATTCCTTACTTCCTCTTAGAAATTTTGATGCTAGTTTGTTCTTTGTGCTGCACCGATTTTGAATGCTTACTTTAATTCACTTGAATTTCATTTCGATCATCATTTTATTCTGAAATTATTATGAAATCAAAAGTTAGTGGTAATATAAACTTCAAACCCAGAAACATAAACGGAAATAGGAATGGCTCAGAGTCATACCTCAAACTCGGTTGAATTGCTGAGAAATTGTTACTGATTGTTGTTACTCCGAGAAAGAAAATCGGGAGAGACATACATGTTGCCACTGTTTTTTGTTGTTCCGAAAGAAAAAAAAAAGAGAACTTGCGAAAGCAGAGAGAACTCGCGAGGGAGAGAAAACCACGTGAGATCTTTGTTGTTTGTTTCCGCCATGAACGATGAGAGGAGCTTTTTGTTGTTGTCTTTGAACGTGAACGAGTAAAAGAGAGAGAGATCACCGCGAGAGAGACCGTGAGCTCGAGAGAGAGAACATTGTTGTTGTTGTTGTTCGATGCAAGAGAGGAGAAGCTTTGTTCTCCTGAGTTTGTTCTTTTTTTCAGAAAAAACGTGAGAGAGGAAGGAGAAAGAGGCGCTGCCTCTATGTATTGTTTTAGGGTTTTTTAAGAAACCAACCCTTGTGTTAAGAGAAGAACCGGATCCGGGTTCCATCTGACCCGACCCGGTCCGGTCCACTCTTTTATTTTTTAACTCAGCTTCTCTCATTTTGGGCCATGCACCTCCAATCTGTTTTACAGCACCCTCAGGCCCAATTATTAGTTTCTTTTTAAAAAACTATTTCTTTTAGTTTTCTTTTTTTTGAGAAAATTGTTTTCATAAAAAAGATTTAGTATTTTATTTTAATATAGGTTTTAGTTTTATTTTCTAATCCTTATTAAAATACCAAAAAAATATATTAGATACATATTTTTATTTATGTTTTCTAATTATTTTCTTCTTTCATAAAAACTACAAAAAAGATATATTTTCTTAGATTAATTTCTTTTTGAGTTTAATATTTTCATATAATTTTGTGTAGTTAACCATTTAAATTTTATTTGATTACTGTTGCACATATTACTTGAATTTTCTCACTTCATCAAAGACTTAGAGATTATTTCTCTATTGTCTTTTGGATTTGTCTGTTTGTTTGGTCTTCCATTTGCTGTAGAAGTCCATAAACAATTGCTGGAAAATCATTGAATGCTGTAAGCTGTTGAGCTTATCCGATGTTCTTTTCTGCTGGTGTGGATGCTCAATAACTGTTGAGATCCCAATTTATTCCAAACATATCGCTTGATGATCAAGGTAACACCTCAAACTCAGAAATCCAATTTCTCATTATTCGAGGTAAGCCTAAAACTCATAAAACTGTTTTCACAACAGTAATCATTTCAAATCACAAAATCATTTCCAACTATTTTTATAACCAGTACTGTAAAGTACTGGGCCTCTAATAGAGTGTAAGTCCCAAACACCTTCTCTTCTTAGCTTGTTTTCAAAACTGTATTTTCAAAATCTTCTTTCTGTTTTCAAAACATTCTTCTGGTATTTGAAAGGCATTATTCCCGGTGAAACTCTTCAGATACCTATGTGACCTTTGTCCATCTTCACTTCTTCTGTTTTCAAAAAAGCCTTAACTGTTTATCATATATATATTCAACTGTTATCCACCAATTACTGTTGAGGCTCTGTACATACTTCTTCAATGGCCTCCACTCCATCCAGGTTAGGCTTTACAAGCTTTCAATTTACAGTCTTTATTTAAATTACTGTCAAATATAAACTGTGCATATATATATTAGTTTAGAACTACGTTTGAGTATAAACCCTAGGACAATTAAACTATATATATATATATTATAGGAATATGGCCTAGGATTGAGAATGTCTTCCCGGTGAAGGCTCTTTCCTAATTAGAGATCTGTAGTTCAAACCCCCAAGATGAATTATTCCCGGTGAAACATCTTGGCAAAAACCTTAGAATCCAAAAAAATAGGACACATCCACCCAAAGAGGAATTATTCCCGGTGAAACCTCTTACCCATTTGCTTAGAGCCAAAATAAGTTCAAAACTACATAGCTTTCTCTTGTGCTATAACAAGGACCCTCGATTAGCCTCCTCTTGGGCTTTGTACAAGGACCCACAGGCTTCTTAAAAGCATTTCCAGCTTCCTCTTGAGCTTGTATACAAGGACCCATCAGGTTTCTTATAAACATAGGAACAGGTCTTTAGTCACCTTTTAGCCTACCCTGGTGAGTTTCTTCCAATTAAAACCAGACTTTAAACAAGCTAAGTTTGTCTCAATTTTGCATTGAGCACACCCTTTTGGAATGAGAGACATGGACAGTCTCTGTCACCCTTATCTTCATCAATCTTCCTTAGCAGAGTTTAGGATCTATGTTTATTTCTCCTCAGCATGTGTCAGCCTTCATCTTGGGCTTTAAACAAGAAGTCTCCTCTAGATAATCTTTCTGCCATCATTTCAGTCGAAATCCCTGGAAAGGGTTAGCCTCCAAAGTCAATTAAAATCAATCTATCATTTCAGTCGAAATCCCTGGAAAGGGTTAGCCTCCAAAGTCAATTAATAAAAAAAATGTCAAAAGAAAACCAATTAATTCATTCTCTTAGGAGATAATTTCCCCAAAAGAGTCAAAACCCCTGGAAAGGGTCAGCCTCCAAAAACATGATAAAGTCAGTCTTTTAACATACAAATTCACCACCTGAGTCAAAATCCCTGGAAAGGGTTAGCCTCCAAAGAAAAACAGTCTTTTAATAAATAAAATCTCCTCAGTAGAGTCAAAACCAACAAAAACAGTTAGCCTCAACCTTGGGCTTCATACAAGGCACCAAACAATAAAACTCCCCTGTCAAGAGTCAGCCACAACCTTGGGCATTGTACAAGGCAGATAATAGAGTCTCCCCAGTGAGTTCTTCATCATCCAATAGCCACAACCTTGGGCTTTGTACAAGGCAGATTAAACCATATTTTTATGTGTCAAAGATTCCTAACATCTAGGATCTTTTCCCATAGAGTCATCCATACTCCATTCATTTAAAAGAGTCTGCCACAACCTTGGGCTTTGTACAAGGCAGAAAATAATGTTTTCCCTAGCTAGAGTCAGCCACAACCTTGGGCTTTGTACAAGGCACACAAAATAGAGTCATTCATAGTCTCAAAAATTCAGTTATCTTCAGCAGTCAGCCACAACCTTGGGCTTTGTACAAGGCACACAAATATAGTCTCCCTAAGTAGAGTCAGCCTCAATTCTGGGCTTTGTACAGAACACAAAAATACCCTGTAATTAATCCCTAGTGGAGTCATCTCTCAGAGTAAATATATTAATTAATCAATCAAAAAGCCTCAAGCTTGGGCCTCATACAAGCCAGCTAAAGTCAAATCTTTTATACAGTAGATAGACATAGCTTATCTCTATAGAGAGATATTTTTACTAATCTACCACATTCAAACAAACAAACATTTCAATTTCAATTTTAATCAAGTCTCCCATTTAGGATTTTGAAAGGCATGAGCTGGCAGTAAAACCCAGACATGTGGTAACTTTCCCTAATTTGGATGAGCATCTTTCTTTCATTTAAGAGGCATTTGACTGGTATACTTGCACATACACAAGTAAGGTCCCCTTCTTGAATGAAATGAATTTAGTTATTCTGTCACTCTTTTAAATGTTTGTGGTAGAATAGTACAAATACCTCTCTGTAAAGATGATTTCATGCCTCTTTACTGTAAACAGAGATTTAATTCAAGCTTCAACCTTGAGCTTCAAGCAAGGCACTCAAAAATAATTAATTTCCCTAGTTAGTTCCCCGAACTACATTAAGCTCTGACTTCCACTAGGGATATGTAGGCATGAGGTTCACAAGGAACCTCAGCGAGCTAATAAAATACCAAAA
Source organism: Vicia villosa (assembly GCF_029867415.1). Classification (NCBI taxonomy): domain Eukaryota; kingdom Viridiplantae; phylum Streptophyta; class Magnoliopsida; order Fabales; family Fabaceae; genus Vicia; species Vicia villosa. The sequence goes on from NW_026705595.1 coordinate 410,733, forward strand.
ATAGTCAGTCTGTCTGTCTGTCTTTCTTTTATTCAATTCAATTCCTTCTCCTAATACAAAGGAGAAACTTTCCCAATAATCATTAGCAGCACAAACACATTTAGACACAGAGAAGGTTCCTGTAGAGTACTACAGATATGTAGGGTGTTTAAACACTTCCCTATGTATAACCGACCCCCCGGACTCCAGAATTTCTAGTCTAGGTGTAATCCCCACACTTAGCAAACTCCTAGGGTTTAGTTGAGATCTTTTTTCCCCTTTCCTACTCGTAGGACAAATAAGAAAGTTCGTGTGATATTGTAGGAAGAACTGAAATAAAATTCCTCCCACCACGGGCGCATTCTCCTTCCAAATTTCGCGTGAAGGGTCTAGCGTGCCGTCCTCCCAAGTGAAACGGGGAGGTAAAAAAAACGACACCACACATGCCCTCAGTGATGGACTAACTTCTCTGGTTTTTCAGTGTCTCTCAGAGATTCTATGAATCATGACCAGCTTTCCCCCAATAATATGTCATGCCCCTTGTATAAACAAGCTTTTAGCTGACCGAGTCATGCATACGAGACGTCTCTGCAAATTTATTTGTCGGGAGGACTTTTAGTCATTAATTATGCCCCATGCAGATTCTTCCAGATGCCAAACATTTGAAATTACGTAGACAAAATTATTTTATAATGACACTCATTAAAATGCAATGCATATGTCTGTCTTGGAGTTTAAAAACAATTTTAGTAAAACAAATATGTAAGAAAGTGATATTTGTAAAAACATGATATCAACTCGGGATTTTTGGTAAACTTTAAGGAGTCAGGATACCCTTTTTGTGACAGTACGCTTTCGAACTAACCATGCTTCAGTTAGGACTTTCAAGGGTTGTAACGTGGCTTGGTTCACGGTTTAAGAAACAAAGGATAAAGGCTCAAAGTTTATTTGTTCCCATCCCCATCTTCGTGATGTTCTTCGATCCTATGCCCAGTTAACTTTGCATTTAAGTTCTAGCAGAATTTTGAAGTCATAATTTTAAAATTTGATGATGGTTAGAGCACCGGAACTTTTATTTGGACAGACAGTCATCCTTTCTGGTAATACTTTCTTTCTGTCGAGGATTTGTAGTGACCTCCTTTGAAATGTTTTCTTCTGTCGAGGATTTTTAGCAACCTCCTTTTTGACTTCGTTATCCCTAACTTTTGCCTGAACTGTTTATTTTGAGATTATAGTCAGCGGGATGTTATTGATTTTTGATAAGTCTCCTTCATAGGTTTTGACTTAACATCTTTTTTTTTTGTTGGACATTGACTGTCTGACTTAATGGTTGCGGGGAACCCATCATTATTTGTGTAAACAACAGCTAGTACAATCGAGTTAACTAAGTAACTACCCTGCCCCAGGTTATGATTAAGGGTTTAATTTGTGTGAGAAAGAAACTTCTACTTCTTCGGCTCAAACGGGGTTGACGAGGGATTAACATCCTTATATCTGCACTATTTAGGGATTGAAACAATGCCTGTACATCATCAACATAGTCCGTTCAAAAGCATACTGTATGAGGTTGCGGTACCATTTTCGTCATCCTCCCTCAAAAGGCTTACAGCTTTAGCGAGAATTAAATATCATAAAGAAAACCAAGTAAAAACAAAGTTTAATATAGCAATAGGAAGAGAAATAAATCAAGACAAACGTATGCAATGCATTAATGATTATGATAAAATAAATAGAGTCTGACATAAGACGAATGTTTAAACAAACAGGAAAGAGATTGCCAATGCGAGTAAATTAATGATCTAAATAGCCATCCTTTAGACTTTGTGTGGCTCCTCTGGTTGGCCAAATTCGACGACCCCTTCTTCAATCAAGTCTTGGATTTTATGTTTCAATGGCCCACAATCTTCTGTATCGTGACCAGGACTATTTGAATGGTAAGCACATCTTGCATGATGCTTGTACCCAGGGACGGTGTCATACCCCAAAATTTGCTTTCATATAATCACAAATGTCATCTATTTCGATTAGATGACGTGACGCATTTGATAAGAATGTAAGGTTTGCAAGTATGGGGTCCCAGGTTCAAATTCCGCTTCTAGCTTTTCTCCCTTAATTTGTTTTTTTAATTTTAGTTGTAATTTTATTTTCATTTTTTATTTAAAAATCACAAAAAAATAATTTTTAATCAATTAATTTTTAATTTTCGTATTATTTAATTAAGCATTTAAAAAATATTTATTTTTTCACTTTTCTCCATTTTTTATGCTTTTATAATCACAAAAAAAATAAAAAAAATTAATTAAATAGTTTTTCCTTAGCTTTTGGTCCAAGTCAATTAGCATTAAAAGTTATTTGATTTGATTCTCTCTATTTTTAGATAAAATCAAAACAAATAATTTGGTTATGTTAATAGTCTAAATGTTAATTTATTTTTTCCATTTTTAATTTAACCTAATGCACTAATATAAATAGGACTATTTTGTACACATTGGGGGAGGCCAAACAATTAATCCTATTTTCACTACCTTCTTCACGTACATATCCCATCAACCCTTATTTTTCTAACTCAGTCTCCCTCACGTATACAACACAGAACTTTCAACAATCTTGTTCAGCCACTCTTCACACTATTCATACATTTAATATTTTCATAATTTTCCATGTTACCACTGTGCATACTCACACACCTCTTTTAACAATCCTCACAAATCTTAACAGAATAACTTCACTCACATTCCAAACCAAACAATCAATATTATACAATTTTTGTCCAAGAGTTTTCTTGTTGTTGTTTGTTAGCAGAAAAATAAAGAAAGCAGAGCCTCCGGCCAGATCCGCACGTCACCACACGGCTGCCACCCAATCGCAGAACTGAACACAAGAGCAGCCCAATCGGCCACCCCTTTCTCCGACGAGCAGCCCCGCGCGAAGCCGACAACTCTTACTCCGCCCTTGCTCGGAAATTTGCCGGAAACACCGCTCCTCCGCCGTGGCGCTTGCTTTTCCAACCGGTAATTTTTTATCTCCGCATCTTAAATCGATGTTTTTGATTGGTTAATTTGGGGCATTTGTTGTTTCATTTATTTATTGAAAGATTGGTGGGAAGAAATAGAAAGAATCATGAAATTTGAGATGAAGTAATTTGAGAAAGATGAAGAGTTTGTTAATTCTGGAAAATGAACGAAAAAGAGAGGAAATAGATTTGGATCTGTGTTAATCCCCTTTGCTCATATATATTATTTATTGATTTATTTTTATTTAAAAGTATGCCATGTGTCGGCCTACAGTTGGCCGGATGACCAAACCACACAGGGAATCATCGTCCCTCTCTCTCTCAGAATGGCTTTTTCTTTTGTTTATTATTTTACAACTCTTGTCTTAGTTATTTAGTGCAAATTTTATTAACCATTGTATTCATTAAACTAGCAAATGTTTGGATTAGTGAGTGTTGTTTTTATTTCTAAATTAATAGTAGACTAGCCTTATTTTATCCTAAATTTTATTTAGGACAGCACTTAGCATAATTCTTAGTTTTAACTAATTTAAGTCTGCACTTCAGTTTTTTATGTTTAGAGTAATATTTTTTTAAAAAAACTGTACGTGACTAATACTTTAGATTTTAGTTAAAATAGAGTAATTTAGTTTGGCTTTAATAAAAAATACACAACAATAAATACAAGATATCAATATAAATAATATACATTTAATTTTATGTGGTTAAATCTCAAACATGTTTAATCAAATGTCCTCTTAAAATTAATTAATTCAATATTTTACGAATAATACGATGAGTGAGTGACAATTTCACCGCATCTTCGAATTGGTCGGCTCTCGATGCCGCATCAATCAATCAATTTATAATATATAGTAAAAATCAGGATTTTATTTATTAATCGTTTTGATCAAATTAATCGGTCGCGATGATTAATAATCAATTATTTAATTAATCAAATCCCATAATAAAATACATATCATTTGGCTAAATGGTCTTAACCAAAGCTATTGGTTACGATGATTAGCATTTTCCTTTTATCAAAATTCGTTATTATTTGTAATCGAATCTATCGATTATGAGGAGTAACGATGATTAAAATACACACATTTGCTATTCGTGATAATCGAATCTATCGATTATAGTGGTTAGCAATCCTCCCTTCAACCCGTTAACCATGGTAATCAAACCTATTGATTATTGCAACTAATGGTAACAAATTAAAATCAGGGTTGTACGCCCAAATCTAAAACATTCAAAACATTTCAAATCAAACTACGGATTTTCATCCTTATTCAAAACTACGATAGGCCATTCAAAAAGCCTTCAAACCATACCAAATCAAATTCTAATTCTAAGGCGTACAACCCTCGCCCGAACTACGTTGACTCTGATTCTCCCTAAGGAGATACGTAGGCACTTGGCAACAAGGCGAGTCCCCCTCCCTAAAATCTCAATTTTCCCCTTCTCATTTCCTTAGCTATTAACCTCTATAATTTTGCTATAAACCTTTACCTTACATTCAAAGCCATAGGAAAGGGTTGAGGGTGCCTAACACCTTCCCTCGACCTGAATATAGTATCTTACCCTGATCTCTATACTGCGTAGGGTTTCCTATTCGCCCTTCAGAATAGGTGGCGACTCTCTAATCTTTAATTTTTAGGCAGGTTGCTACAGCTGGCGACTCTGCTGGGGATAACTTAAATGGTGAATACTATGCTCCTATAGGTTTTAGGTTTTGGCAGGGTTTAGGTTTGACAACTTTTTAGGGTTTGGCTAATTCGCCTTTTTTAGGGTTTGTAATTTTTTTTTTTATTTTTTAAAAAAAAATTTTTTTATTTGTTTTTTATCTAAAAAATATTTAATTGTTTATAATATGTTTATATGTAATTGTTTATGTTAATATATTTATATTTAATTGCCTAATTGTCATATTTTTATATGCACTGCTGGATATTATGTCGTGTTAAAACCCTAAGTGTGGGAGTTAACTTTGAGATCAATAGGGGAGTATGAATCGCCTACGAGTCTCATTGATAACTCCACTCGGAGTGGGTTGAATATTCGGAAATGTCCAAAACGAGGTTTGACTTTGTTGAGGGCAGGACGGGATATTTGGCTGATCTCTCCGGGAACCTACCCCAAAAATTCGAACCTCATGGATAAAATGAGTTGTTCTAAAATCCGAAGAGACAAAAAGTCTCGGAGGTTACGAACGACCCCATGAGACCTTCTAGAACCCCCCTATAAAAAGGTTGGCTCCCAAGAGCCGCTACGTCGAACCTATGAACTTATGTGATTATGTGCTATATGTATATATATGTGTTGATCATTTTTTTTATTATTTCTTTTTCCATTCATCATACATCAGGGGTATTCTTGCATCATATTTTATTCAAAAAAAAGAAAGAAAAAAGGATATCATACATATCATGCATGGCATACACATCATTTTCATGACATTAAGAGAAGATTCCTCTTCTATCTCCAGAACAAGGGACCATTGGGAAGGATAACCTAACATCCCGACCATATTATCCAACAAGATTTCAGCAGAAGAGATCAATGGATCAGCAAAAGCAACAGGGTAGCCAACGCACCTGGAGGTCCAAGCCAAAACGATCATTCACTCCGTTGTACATGCCATTGTCTCAAGCTTTGCAACGTCTGCTCAGCTAGAACCTGGTAACTCTGCTGCCTCCATACTCAGCTCCAACTAACCCCGCTCCTGGGTACAAGCATCATGCTAGGTGCGCTTATCATTCAGATAGTCCTGGTCATGATACAGAGGATTGTGGGCCATTGAAGCACAAGATCCAAGATTTGATTGAAGAAGGGCTCATTGAGTTCGAAGATCCTAGCAAGTCTAAAGCCATAGGTGGCTAGAAGGAGGATTTCTCAGATCATTAGTTTTGTTTTTATTCGCAATTTCTTTCCGTTTGTTTAAACATTAGTCTTACGACATATGCTGTGTACTTTACATTAATCATTAATGCATTGCTTACGTTTGTCTTGATTTACTCCTAGTGTTCTCACTATATTTAAAACTGTGATTTTACTCGGTTTTCTCATTTGTGATATTCAACTCTCGTTAAAAGTCGTACACCTTTAGAGGGAGAATGACGAAAACGATACCACAATTTCATACACTACGCTTTCGAACAGACCGTGTTGACGATGTACAGGCATTGTTTCAATTCCTAAATAACGGAGATATAAGGATGTTAATCCCTTGTCAACCCCTTTGAGCCTAAAGAAGTAGGAGTTTTCCTTCATATAAAATAAAACCCTTAATACATAACCTGGGGTAGGGTAGTTGCTCAGTTAACTTAATTATTCCAAGTTGTTCCTTTGAACATAATCACTGATGGTTCCCCGTCATCATTAAGTCCGACAGTCGATATCCGCAAAGAAAAAAGAGAAAGTGATGCAAGGGCCTGCTAAGTCAAAACCTATTAAGGAGACTTAGGCAAAATTGGGGCATCCCGCTGACTGTAGTTTTAAAACGAACAGTTCAGGCAAAAGTTAAGGGTAACGAAGTCGAAAAGAGGTCACCACATACCCTCGACAAAAGGAAGATATTACAAAAAAAGGAGAATGACTGCCTTTGCAGATAAACCTTTGGTTTTTGAACCATCATAAATGTCAATGTCACAATTCCCAAATTCTTTTGGAGACTAAATGCATAGCTAACTGAGCATAGGACTGGAGAACATCACGAAGATGGGGATGGGTACAAATAAACTTTGAGCCTCTATCTTTTGTTTCTTTAAACCGTGAACCAGGCCACGTTACAACCCTTAAAAGTCCTAACTGAAACATGGTTAATTCGAAAGCATATCGTTACCAAAGGTATCCCGACTCCTTAAGGTCTACTATAACTCTTGAGTTGATATCACTTTCTTACAAAAAAAAACTTTGTTTTACTCATAAAATGTTTTTAAACTTTCAAGACAGACATATGCATTCGCATCTTATGAATTTCATTACAAAGTACACTTGTCTATGTGGATTCAGATGTTTAAACATCAGGGAGAAGTTGCATGGGGCATGGCTAATGGCTAAAAATCCTACTGACTGACGAAGTAGCTTTAAAAGCTTGTCAAAAGAAGAAACATCTCTTACGCATGACTGGGATGGCTAATGTGTACACGGGGCATAACCCGTCATTATCCCATTTACATGGGGCAATCTAATCAAGATCCATGGAATCTCTCAAGGACGTTGAATAGCCCATGGGGCAAGCCCATTACCTGGGGCACGTTGCAAAGGTCACTCAGTGACAGATGGTGTCAATACCACTCTCACATCCTTTCCAGGAACCTTTTTAGGATATTTCTCAATCTGTCCATATAGTCTTCTCTAAGACATGTTCAAATACTTTTTACCCTTTCCAGGAGCCTGTTTCAGATAGTCTTTTTAAAGACCCATTTTCTTATCCTCTCTATTTTCAAACCCTTTCAAACAGTCTTCTCTAAGACATATTCCTTTCCAAGAACCTTTTCTAGGTAGTCTTCTGTAAGACATCTCTTAACTTTTTCCAGTTAGTCTTTTAAGACATATTCAAACTTCTCTTATGCTTTCAAGAACCTTGTCAAACTTTGTTTAAAGTACAGAGTCTTTTCTAAGACAGTTCACCATCCTTTCTAGGGTGATCTTCTTCAAGATGTTTTTTTCCTAAGTTTTGTGTAAAACCGCACATTCCTTAAAACAGTCTCTATCCTCTATAGGAATATTTTGACCCTCTGCACAAACATACCCCTTTAAGCTTTGTTTAAAGCGCAGTCTTGTTTAAGACAATTTCCCATTCTTTCCAAGGACCTCTTCAGGTAATCTTATAGAAGACATCATCTCATTCTGAGTGCTCAGCAAATCACTGTCCGTCACAACTCATTCTGAAAAGCGTCTGCTTCACACTCAAATCAACGCTTAGCATCAAGGAGACCTCGAAATTGGTCTAATCAAGACGATCATTCCTGACAAAGACCCTGGAATGGGGAAACCACGTTCAGAGGGTTTTCCTAAAATAGGGGCATACAATCAAGGACCCTATTGACTAGGGGCATATCTTTCAAGAATTCAAACACTGGGGCAATGCATATCAGGCAAGACATGGTGAAACTCGAGTTCCCTCTAAAGGTCCCTCCTTCATATTAAGGGGCACGTCTCTCAAAATTTCTGATAATCGGGGAGTCACACTATTATCATACAAGGAGCATTGTTGCATAATTGATCTTCCCACGCCGGTACTATTTACATCCCGCAGTGTGGGATAAGCATACATGCATAATTCTCATTTATTTTGAGAATCTCATTACATGACACATGCATCATGACATTGCATAAAACTAACGCTGCCTTTTCAGGTCATTTCATAATCGAAAAGGATGTTATCATCCAATTATAGTGCAAATACGATCGTATCAACGATTCAATCTTAACAGATACAATTCCAATACCTCATTCCAAGTCTTTCTTCAAAGACAATCCAGAAGCAATTAAAGAATTTCTTACCTCTCCAGGTAGTCTTGTCCAAGACAATTATCCTAACCTTTCCAAGCAGTCTTGTGTAAGACGTATCCTGACCTTTTCTAGGTAGTTTTGTTTAAAACGTCCCACGACCTTTATAGGAACCTCTCTAGGTAGTTTTGTTTAAAACGTTTCATGTCCTTTATAGGAACCTTTCTAGGTAGTTTTGTTTAAAACGTCTTATGTCCTTTATAGGAACCTTTCTAGGTAGTTTTGTTTAAAACGTTTCATGTCCTTTATAGGAACCTTTTTAGGTAGTTTTGTTTAAAACGTTTCATGTCCGTTATAGGAACCTTTCTAGGTAGTTTTGTTTAAAACGTTTCATGTCCTTTATAGGAACCTTTCTAGGTAGTTTTGTTTAAAACGTTTCATGTCCTTTATAGGAACCTTTCTAGGTAGTTTTGTTTAAAACGTTTCATGCCCTTTATAGGAACCTCTCTAGGTAGTTGTATTTAAAATGCTCCATGTCCTTTATAGGAACCTTTCCAGGTAGTTTTGTTTAAAACACCTTATGTCCTTTATAGGAACCTTTCTAGTTAGTTGTGTTTAAAACATCTTATATCCTTTATAGGAACCTTTATAGGTAGTTTTGCTTAAGACATATCATTCCCTTTATAGGAACCTTTATAGGTAGTTTTGTTTAAAACATACCATATCCTTTATAGGAATCTTTCAAGATAGTTTTGTTTAAAACATATCGTTCCCTTTATAGGAACCTCTCTAGGTAGTTTTGTTTAAAACATATCATTCCCTTTACAGGAACCTCTCTAGGTAAGTCTTGTTTAAGATATCCCGTATCCTATCTAAGAGCCTTTCCAGGTGAGTCCTGTTTAAGACGTACCATAACCTGTCTAGGTAGTCCTGTTTAAGACGTTTCACATCTTTTTAGGAGCCTCTCTAGGTGAATCTTGTTTAAGATATATCGTTCCTTTCTAGGTAGCTTTCTTAAAATACTTATCCAATCTTTTCTAAGATATACCTAGTTCTTTTAAAGAAACTCCTCAGTTAGTCTTCTCCAAGACATTCTTCCTAAGCGTTGTTCGAAGCCTAAGCTTCTTCGCATTAACCTCTGATATACCCTATTCGGGAACCTCTTCAGGTAGTCTTATGTAAGACATTACTTTCTCTCTCCTCAGATACAATCAAATGATCCAGGTCTAAAAAGCATATGCTTTAGACAAGTATCTTGTCAAACAACTGGATGGCATCTATAAGCCCATCTCCCACAGAACTCCTTCTCTACGCAAGCAAATTTCAGGGCATTTCAGTGTCCAATCATCTTCTACCTCTTCAGGTTCAAGAAGATTGAACAGGGGCAGCTGTCATACCCCAAAATTTGCCTTCATATAATCACAAATGTCATCTATTTCGATTAGATGACGTGACGCATTTGATAAGAATGTAAGGTTTGCAAGTATGGGGTCCCAGGTTCAAATTCCGCTTCTAGCTTTTCTCCCTTAATTTGTTTTTTTAATTTTAGTTGTAATTTTATTTTCATTTTTTATTTAAAAATCACAAAAAAATAATTTTTAATCAATTAATTTTTAATTTTCGTATTATTTAATTAAGCATTTAAAAAATATTTATTTTTTCACTTTTCTCCATTTTTTATGCTTTTATAATCACAAAAAAAATAAAAAAAATTAATTAAATAGTTTTTCCTTAGCTTTTGGTCCAAGTCAATTAGCATTAAAAGTTATTTGATTTGATTCTCTCTATTTTTAGATAAAATCAAAACAAATAATTTGGTTATGTTAATAGTCTAAATGTTAATTTATTTTTTCCATTTTTAATTTAACCTAATGCACTAATATAAATAGGACTATTTTGTACACATTGGGGGAGGCCAAACAATTAATCCTATTTTCACTACCTTCTTCACGTACATATCCCATCAACCCTTATTTTTCTAACTCAGTCTCTCTCACGTATACAACACAGAACTTTCAACAATCTTGTTCAGCCACTCTTCACACTATTCATACATTTAATATTTTCATAATTTTCCATGTTACCACTGTGCATACTCACACACCTCTTTTAACAATCCTCACAAATCTTAACAGAATAACTTCACTCACATTCCAAATCAAACAATCAATATTATACAATTTTTGTCCAAGAGTTTTCTTGTTGTTGTTTGTTAGCAGAAAAATAAAGAAAGCAGAGCCTCCGGCCAGATCCGCACGTCACCACACGGCTGCCACCCAATCGCACAACTGAACACAAGAGCAGCCCAATCGGCCACCCCTTTCTCCGACGAGCAGCCCCGCGCGAAGCCGACAACTCTTACTCCGCCCTTGCTCGGAAATTTGCCGGAAACACCGCTCCTCCGCCGTGGCGCTTGCTTTTCCAACCGGTAATTTTTTATCTCCGCATCTTAAATCGATGTTTTTGTTTGGTTAATTTGGGGCATTTGTTGTTTCATTTTTTTATTGAAAGATTGGTGGGAAGAAATAGAAAGAATCATGAAATTTGAGATGAAGTAATTTGAGAAAGATGAAGAGTTTGTTAATTCTGGAAAATGAACGAAAAAGAGAGGAAATAGATTTGGATCTGTGTTAATCCCCTTTGCTCATATATATTATTTATTGATTTATTTTTATTTAAAAGTATGCCATGTGTCGGCCTACGGTTGGCCGGATGACCAAACCACATAGGGAATCATCGTCCCTCTCTCTCTCAGAATGGCTTTTTCTTTTGTTTATTATTTTACAACTCTTGTCTTAGTTATTTAGTGCAAATTTTATTAACCATTGTATTCATTAAACTAGCAAATGTTTGGATTAGTGAGTGTTGTTTTTATTTCTAAATTAATAGTAGACTAGCCTTATTTTATCCTAAATTTTATTTAGGACAGCACTTAGCATAATTCTTAGTTTTAACTAATTTAAGTCTGCACTTCAGTTTTTTATGTTTAGAGTAATATTTTTTTAAAAAAACTGTACGTGACTAATACTTTAGATTTTAGTTAAAATAGAGTAATTTAGTTTGGCTTTAATAAAAAATACACAACAATAAATACCAGATATCAATATAAATAATATACATTTAATTTTATGTGGTTAAATCTCAAACATGTTTAATCAAATGTCCTCTTAAAATTAATTAATTCAATATTTTACGAATAATACGATGAGTGAGTGACAATCTCACCGCATCTTCGAATTGGTCGGCTCTCGATGCCGCATCAATCAATCAATTTATAATATATAGTAAAAATCAGGATTTTATTTATTAATCGTTTTGATCAAATTAATCGGTCGCGATGATTAATAATCAATTATTTAATTAATCAAATCCCATAATAAAATACATATCATTTGGCTAAATGGTCTTAACCAAATCTATTGGTTACGATGATTAGCATTTTCCTTTTATCAAAATTCGTTATTATTTGTAATCGAATCTATCGATTATGGGGAGTAACGATGATTAAAATACACACATTTGCTATTCGTGATAATCGAATCTATCGATTATAGTGGTTAGCAATCCTCCCTTCAATTCGTTAGCCATGGTAATCAAACCTATTGATTATTGCAACTAATGGTAACAAATTAAAATCAGGGTTGTACGCCCAAATCTAAAACATTCAAAACATTTCAAATCAAACTACGGATTTTCATCCTTATTCAAAACTACGATAGGCCATTCAAAAAGCCTTCAAACCATACCAAATCAAATTCTAATTCTAAGGCGTACAACCCTCGCCCGAACTACGTTGACTCTGATTCTCCCTAAGGAGATACGTAGGCACTTGGCAACAAGGCGAGTCCCCCTCCCTAAAATCTCAATTTTCCCCTTCTCATTTCCTTAGCTATTAACCTCTATAATTTTGCTATAAACCTTTACCTTACATTCAAAGCCATAGGAAAGGGTTGAGGGTGCCTAACACCTTCCCTCGACCTGAATATAGTATCTTACCCTGATCTCTATACTGCGTAGGGTTTCCTATTCGCCCTTCAGAATAGGTGGCGACTCTCTAATCTTTAATTTTTAGGCAGGTTGCTACAGACGGGAATAGCAGGAGCTGAGTATGGAGGCAGTAGAGGTATCAGACTCCGATCGAGTAAGTGTTGAAAAGCTTGAGCCAATGGCATGTGTAGTGGGGTAAATGACCTTTTGAGTTTGGATTTCCAAGTATGTTGGCCACCTTGTTGCTTACGTCGATTTGTCTTTTGTTGTTGTTGTGTTGGAGCCTGACTAGGGACCAAGACTGCCCCAACAGTGTTGGAGTCATTCCTCCCATTGTATGGCTTTTTAATAGTACCAGAAGAAGTAGCCACCTGAATTTTTCTGCTTCGGATACCACTTTCAACACGTTCTCCAGTCAGTATGAGGTCGGTGAAACCAGACGAGGAGCTTCCAAGTAAATGGCTGTAGAAAGGACCAGTCAGTGTATTCATGAACATATCGACGAATTCTCTGTCAGTCAAGGAGGGTTTGACTCTTCCAGCTAGATCTCTCCATTTTTGAGCATACTCCTTGAAACTTTCCTCGGGTCCCATAGACATGCTTTGTAGTTGCATGCGAGTTGGTGCGAGGTCATCATTGTATTGGTATTGCTGGTAGAAAGCAACAACCAAATCTTCCCAGGTACGGATGTTGGTACTTTCTAGTTGATAGTACCATTCGAGTTGAGTTCCAGATAAACTCTCTTGGAAAAAGTGGATCCATAGCTTCTTATCAGCAGTATGAGGTTGAATCTTCCTCACATATGATTTCAAGTGCAGCTTAGGACAAGAGACTCCATGGGTATTTTGCAAAAATTGGAATTTTGAATTTCGGAGGTATAACAACTCCAGAGATGAGTCCTAGATCTTCAAAATCTAGCCCAGGTACCTTCTGAATTTCCATGGCTTTCATACGTTCCTCCAGCAACTTGTATTTGTCATCAGGATATTCATCCTCATGGTGATAGTCCTCTTCTTCTTCAGAAGGCTTGGCAGAATCATGGCTACTTTTTGCCTCAGTCTTGATACTAGCATCATCATCTTGCTCATCTTCGTCACTGTCTTCAGAGGCTTCGGCATCCCTGAGTTGCAAGATCGGTCTAAGCCTTTTCCCCAGAGTCTTCTTGCCTTTCTTCTTCTTATTCTTGGTAAGGAGTGCTTTCTGTTCATCTTGCCCCTTGGATAAGTTCAGGATCAGATCTTGAAACTGGGCGTTCTGAGCTTGAAGGTCTTTGACTGATTGCTCGATATTCATGATGCTGAAATAAACAGCGAGGAGGTGAGAAACTTGTGGTGGAAACCTGTGATGCAATGTTATGAATGCAGATGCAATATTTTCAAGGATCTTTGGAAATTTAGTTAGCAATGTCAAAAATGATTTGGTCGCTTCTTCGTTTGAAGAATTTTGATTTCTGGATGTTCTTCTCTGGGAATCAAGTTCACCATATCCAGTGGGTCATAGCCTCTGATTCGGGAACTTCTGAATTTGAAGGTACATGGCTAGAGGAAAATAAATCCTCTTGCCCCTTGATAGGTACAGCGTCTATGAATTGGAAGGTATGTGGCCAGAGGAAAATAAATCCTCTTGCCCCTTGATTAGGAATTCGGTCCTTGATAAGAGTACCTGAAATTGTGCGCCCTAAATCCCTAAGATCCTTGAAAGGGTTAGTTAAATCATGTTATGCTCATGATGTCATGATGTCATGAATATTATGCGAATGCAGTTCATTAGGCACAGCGTGAGATAGTAAGGGCGAACAAGTCTTTTAACAAAACCTGCAAGGAAACGAAGGTTAGTGGCAGACACAAACAAGTCACACAAGTGCCCTTAGGTTTAGAGGCTTGCATGAAGTTCGTAGGTAAGTACCCTCCCCACTGAAGTTAAGTCAGTTCAACCTGTCCTATATAAAGATCGGGTTTTAGGGAGCTCATATCATTGACCTTTCTCGAAGGCGCTTATCTCAGTTCGGCAATCGAATCACCGACCGAGAAGGTCCTGAAAGTCCAGTCCATATGAGTGTAGCTTCGAGTATCAACCAACTTCAGTCGGAACCAAAGCCAGCCATCTCGCTACTTTCTAATAGGCCAAAGTCAAGTTCAACTATGGTTCTAGAGGCAAATTAGTGCTTAATGACACCACGCAGCAGCCAAGTGTTTCCTCGAGTCGGATCCCAAGAAACACCAGGACAAACCAATGTGTCACACTAACGAGTCGGATCCCAAGGAACACCAGCAGCCAAGTGTTTCCACAAGTGGCAACAAAATAAAAGAAACAATTCTGCAGCGCTAAGTTTGCGGCGCCATCAAGGGTTGCGACGCAACCACTGAAACTTTTGCCACATCAGTTGCAATTCAAAAACAGGACTTGTGCAGTATTCATCAGTTGGCGGCGCAAAGGATGTTTGCGGGGCAAACTGGCCTCATCAACACTTCTTGCTATTCCAAGTTGTCAAGTAATTCCTCTTTACTTCCATGATCTTCAAACCTTTTAATAACACTACAAAACTAACAAACTTGTGAAATAACACTTCAAATGAACTAAAACTAACAAAATTGCAAAATAATTAAATTGTAAGAATAAAAGTGTGATTAGTGAGTAAAAAGTGGTTAAAAGGACCAAAAACACTATATGAAAATTAGTACTATTTGGTCCCTAACAACTCTCCCCAACTTACCATTTTGTTTGTCCCTAAACAAAATTTCACAAGAATATCAAGAGCAACGCAACAAGAGAATGATGACAAGGTAACCGAACACTCAAATGGCTCAAACGTCTAAGTCCTTTCAAAGTACACCTACCACAATGCTAAAACAAAGCATGCGAAAGAATGATTGCAAAATGCAAATTATTATCAAGAAATTCCAAAAAGACATGTCAAAATTGAATCAAACCTACACACACATCAAAGTAATGATGAATACAAGACATTTCACTTTCACTCATCCGGGCATTTAAATCAACAACAACTCAAATCATGCTTTCACCACAACAAGTTCAAAAATTATGTGCAAAGTGAGAATCAAGAGGGCTTTCATAGGTTGTAATGTGGCTTGGGTTACAAAGAAAGGGTTTTATTAAAGGGAAATTAACAAAAACGCCTATCCTAAGGGAGCATTCCTATCAATTTACTCAACAACAACACTTGCTTGAATCCCCTTTTCTTTCTTTTTCTTTTTCTTTTTCATTATTTTTCAACAACACATAACGGGAACGATTTTATTTCTTTTTCTTGCCCCATAATTTCAAAATGTGTTGTTCTTTTCTTATTACCATGTGCATACGGTGAACTGACTTTTAAAGAAAATGTCGCGGTTAAGCAAGAGTTGCCACCGACTTTTATTTTATCATATTTATAGAAAGGCTAAAAGAACAGGAAAAGACCTTTTAAAAAGATTTTGAGTTCGGGGGGTAAGTTATACAAAGGGAAGGTGTAAGGCACCCTTTGCATCCATGGGCTCTTAATTGCTTAGCTCACTTTGTTTTCAAAATGTTTGAATTGTTTGAAAAGTAGGGTGTGAATAGAAAAAGATTCGTTTAAGGACTTTAGCTTGTAAATAAGCGTAGCCTTGTTTTGAAAGTATTTGAAAAATGAGTGGCAAAAGAGTTTGAATTTGATTTTGAATTTGAAATAGAGCAAGCAATTAATAGCAACTACCCTAAGTTTAAAAACGTTCTTTTAGCTTTTTTCAGATGAAAGGGTCTATCCGTACCATAAAAGGGCGGGAAGTCTTTCAATTGGATTTGAAGGGTCATCGAGAAATCGTTCGCCATAAGACTGTCCCTTGCCATAAAGAGGGCAGGTAGTCTGAGGGAAGGATAGAATGGTCATTTAAAGCATCATGCGAGGATACCTTAGCAATAGGGACAAATCATCATTTACTAGGGCAACATCGAGGGAGTTTCAATAACTTTGAAGGCAACATTGCTTTAGGTATCCTCGGAATCGAGGGACTTGACTATTTAAAGGCGGCAATAATTAAGGCAACAAGGCAAGAATATAAGGCAACAGGCAGCATAAGAAGGGTTACCCTAAAGGTGTGTGTGTGGCACAATCACGTGGTTAACTTCAATGACATTTATCTTATAAGTTAATGATCTAGGTTCAGTTAATAATCTTGCACTCCCTATTTTACTAACCACGCAATTAAAATGGCAGAAATTAAAGGCAGGAATTAAAACCTATGCTATTACAATAAACACCTGCGGGGATGGGGGAAAAATAAAACATAAAATTAATTTGCACATCTTCAGCCTTGATCTTCCTCGAACTTTCGATTGACTCTGAACATCTGAGAATTAAACAGAAAATATTAGGGGTTAGTGTAGGAGTAATTCATCGAATATTGAAACAAACCCTATTTAAATCCATAAGGCAAAAAAAAATTAAAAGAAATTAGAAAACTTAGCTTTTTGGTCGGCTGAGGCGCGTGGCTGAAAGATCTTTGATTAACCCTAAAAATTAGCCATTAGCCATAAAGAAGAGAAATGTTAGTGCATGAGTGTTCCACAAACCCTAAAAAATACAAACCCTAATTGTAAGAAAAACAAAATAAATTTGATATTCTTAATAATCATTAAAGGTTAACGGAAAGTCGATAATTTGATTTAATACGTATCAATTAAATAATTATTGGATTAAATCCCAATTATTTAATTGAAAAAAATATTTGTAAAAGAAAAGGAATTTAATATAAATAAAGAAACAATTATTGATAGAATTATAAAAATCGAACATTCGATAAAAGAGAGATAAATAAAATAAATAATAGTCTATAAAAAAATATATATAAACTTAGTAAATAAAGAAGAAGAAAAAAAATATTTGATAAACAAAAGAAAAAAAGAAAAAATAGATAAATAGAAAATATGTAATAAAGAAATAAATAATAAAAAAAAATATTAGGAAAAAAAACTTAGCTGGGATTGTGTGCGACATGCTGGTGATGGTCCATGGTGCACTGGCAAATTCTGGACGTTGGATCATATGCAAGTGGAGATCTACTAGTGATGAGATGAGGTCATATCGTAGACCCTCGGTACTGGGACACATAGAACCCGCATGATTTATTCTTTGAAACAAAACAAAATAAAATGTCATGGACGGGGGTTGAACCCACGCCCCTTGGGTGAACACTATAGCGTCTCTCCATTGCTGATGCGTTTGTTGATTGATATTAACATGAAACAGATATAATATAATAAAAACTGAGTGATGAAAATTAAAAAAAAAGAATTTCGCGCTCTGGGCCTTCGTCTTCCTCGTGAGGGCTCCCTAAGAAAACACCCTTTGCCCACAGTTTTGGAGCGTGGCCGTACCCTGCAAAAATCGAACTCGGCAATACAAGCATAACAAATTGCAACCAAAGACCTAGATCGATTATAAAAGGTGCCACAAATCTAATGATTCCACCTATTTTGCCTGAAATCGCTCATGTACGAAACCCCCATTTGAGGAGCAAGGAAACCTAGCAATGGCGTTTTGTAATCTCTGCATTAAAACTCAAAGCCAGCAATCCAGAAAGTATCTACACATCTATGCGAACACCAATACGCAACTCAAAAGTATTTATAATGCACAAATTAACGAGATCGAGTTAGACAAAATAGGTGCAAATCGTGGCCTTGTTCTTGCAATCCTGGGCATTTCACTCGGTGATGAATGTCTCAATAGCTTCAGGAGACAACAATGAATCGTTCTGGATGCTTAGAATGGCCTGGAATTTGCTAAAGCTCTGACTGCAATTTCGTCTCCCTTCACTTTTTTTTTTGCTCTTGAATAAGGATTCTTCAGCCTGCCGAAAAATTGCCTTCACTGTCTGGAATAGTATGCATATATAGTGGACTCAAATAGGTTTACAAAACATGAACCAAATCTTTGATTGGAGAGATGTGCAGATTTTATTTGGAATTTGTATGGAATCTTGCCAATTTTGGAATTTTTGATCAATCCTTATGCCAGTTATGCCTTGTACGTTTTTCTCTCAATATTTGATGCTTGGAATCTTTGATATGATTGAAAAATTTATCTCATGACTTATTTCAATTATTTCTTATTTTACTAGATTTATTAATTTTTAAATGAATAAAATTCATAAAAATAAATAAATAAATGTTATAAAATAAAATAATTGGCCTAAGAGTAATTATTTTGCCCATGGACACGTTTTGAGATTTCAAAAGTTAGGCCCAATAGTTCAAGACATCAAAAATTCACCACTTTGGCTTATATTTTCTCAAAATCGCTCAACTTTAGCAAGGCATATCTCCCCCAATTTTTAAGATATAAGGGAGTTCTAGGACTTTTTGGAAAGCCCAAGATGTCCTCTTCAGGCCACTTTGGAACATCTTTTGTATTTGAAGATTTTATCTCGAAGAGAGAAAACCCTAATTTTGGGTTGATTGTTTAGGAGACACGCAAATGAGCCCAATTCTTGTATTATCTTGAGCAGTTGAAGATCATATGAGTCAAAATAATTTGAAGCACGATAGGCAAATTTTGGGGTATGACAACCACACAACTCGTAAGTACCACATTTTCATTTATTTTTCAATCAACTCTCCCCAACTTAGGATTCAAACCATATTAGAGACAACAATGCTCCCTACATAGACATAGGCACAAGGCAAAATTGCAACCATTGCGGTTGAAGGTTTTAATGAACAAAAGAGATTAGGATTCACATACAACACATGTTCAATAATCACATGAATCCTAATATAAGCTCAAAGGGGGTTAACTAAGAATCACTCCTCACAAGGTTAATTGATTTAACTTTTTAGTCAAGTGGTTTTTCTCAAATTCAAACAATGCCTCTATCACTTTCACACTTTTCACAAACAAGAATAATGCATGGTTTAGCATGATAAAAATGAGTTGAAATAAATTCCGGTATCCCGCATTTAGTGTACAATGGAAAGTTTCCTCGCAATTGGTTAAGTTCTAAATTTGGATAAAAAAATGACATGTGACTCAAGGAATTTATGCTAAGAAATTTGCAAACAAAATCAACTAACCATGTTAAGTCTAGAGAGCGATAAAGTGTACCTTAATTTTCCTTGATACTGATTCTCATCATTGCCACTCGAAGTGTTCACAATATCAACTCTTATCCGTGCTCATTGATTCCTCAAGCTCCCTTTGCAAAAGAACAATTAAACAAAAACACTTTGAAAAAGTTGGGTTAATCACTTTCCACCCAAACACACAATTAAACTACAATAATAAAAATGAAATTTTTAAAGAGGTTCAAATGGTGAAACGAGAGCCACCATACAGTACACAATTAAACTAAAAAGCAATACAGAATTAAGACTAAAGTAAGGTAGAAATAAACTAAAAAATAAAAAATAAAAAAAATGCTACAACACCACTTCAATCTTCTTCTTCATCATCGCCACCAACTGTCCTGATCACGTCTTCCATTGTGTCATCCTCATTTCCGGTGCCACTGCCTCCTGCACCCTCCATGAAAGGTGGCCTGCCCACAGGCCAATTTGCGTAGGCATCATATTCTGCTTCCAAAGAGGTGCGCTGAAATTGCTGAGATAATGTTTGCACCAAGAACCGATTCGATCTTTGAGTCGCCTCAAAGTTCTCTGCACAATCGGTGGCAAAGGCCATGTGATCAAAAACAGGTGCTCGACCACCTCTGGACCTTGAAGTAGATGATCCTCCTCTTTCAGCTTTCTTTGTTGCGCCTGCACAAAACCTGCTAACAAAAGCTTCATTAATAACACTTGTGATTTTGAAATGTACCTCACTCGGGATGGCCACCCTCACATTATAACAAAGCCCCATGATTAAACCGGGATAGATAAGGACACCGGCTTTGCCTCCATGTCTCGTTCCCATAACTGTTACCCTCCTCATTTCTTCAGAGATAATGCTGGCCAAATCAATTGGTACTCTGTACAAAATGCAAAACAGCATGTAGCCTACTTCGAGTGAGATGTGTGTCGTGTGAGTTCTTGGCCGGATGTTGTGCAATACCACCACTATCAAGGCCTTAACCTCCACTTTAAAATCCTCTCTTTTCCATCCTTTTGGCGCTCCCGCATCATTCAACTCATAGGTCTTTCCTTCAAGGCATAAGGACTCACTAACAACTTGAATGTTCCAATCATTAGTGAGATACCTTCTTTGGTACTCACTTCTTACTCCATCGGGTAGCTCCAATGGGGACCCCAAGTATTCATTGATAGCGCTCCTCTTAAAAGAGATTGTCCTTCCCCTCACCACTATTTTGTACATAAATTCTGCCCCGTCTTCAACCGGAATGGCATTCGCATAGAATTCGCGAACGATATCATAATTGATCTCAGCGACCGGTTCACATATCTTCCCCCATTTGAGTGTTTCCAATGTTTGAACCAAACCCTGCATTAGGCCATTTGGTTTGAACAGGATAAACCTTTCAGCCTGGACGGTTCGGTTGCATAAGTAAGTATATCGCTCTTCTTGTTCCTCTCCAATGAACTGTGGTATGGAGTGACAAGGATTGGCACTTCTGGTTTTTG
Organism: Vicia villosa; assembly: GCF_029867415.1. Lineage (NCBI taxonomy): Eukaryota > Viridiplantae > Streptophyta > Magnoliopsida > Fabales > Fabaceae > Vicia > Vicia villosa. The sequence goes on from NW_026705595.1 coordinate 431,707, forward strand.
TGCGCTTTGACATATGCAACAACATTTAACAACCAAACCATAGCAACCAAACTGTCAGCATTTAAAATCAGGAACATGCAAGACAAAACACAGTTTGCGGCGCCATCAAGGTTTGCGGCGCAACCTGGTGTTTCAAACCCAGTTCGCGGCGCAAAGGAGGGTTTGCGGCGCAAGCTGTGCGAAACTAAACAAAAATGGCACAGAATGGAAGGTTTGCTTGCAACAATAAGAACATTCAAGAAGTTCAGTATGTTATGCAGTAAGATTAACACATGCAAGTTCAATTTTTGACATTAAGTTTGCATCCACTGTGTTAATCAACAAACCCTAACCTAGAATGACTTGAACAATAGACATTTGAGAATCAAAAAAATAACAAACATACCATGAACTTGAGTTAGGTGAATGTAGAAATTGAAGAGAGGTTGTGTGTGATAGTGTTGGTGAGATTAGGGTTTGAAAGTGGAGGGTGGGAGTTTAGTGAGAGAGAGATAAAGTGTTGGAGTTGTTTGAATAAAAGATAAAATGAAAAAAAAACTAAGGTAATATTAAAAGGGAAGGGATTTCTGTCCCGCAGTGTTTGCGGCGCAAACCCTTGTTTGCGGGGCAAACAAGAGAAATTTTCTTTGTAAAATTGGCTTACTCACTGTTTGTGCTCTGGTTGCGGGGCAAACAATGTTTGCGGCGCAATAGCTGATGAAAATTTATTTTGGCTGACCTGTTTGCGGCGCAAATCCTTGTTTGTGGGGAAACAAGAGAAATTTTCTTTGTAAAATTGGCTTACTCACTGTTTGTGCTCTATTTGCGGGGCAAACAATATTTGCGGCGCAAACAGACATGAATTTTTAAAAATTGCCAAGTTTTACACTGAACCTTCACTTCCTAAAAAAATTGCCTAACACCTACCAAACAGAAAATCCATGAAACTAACAAAGTCCACTTACGACGTTGGGTTGCCTCCCAACAAGCGCTTTATTTAACGTCGTTAGAGCTCGACGGTTCGATGATCTCTCACGGATCATTAAGTAAAATGGCACTAGCTTCGCGTACCACTTCTCCACCATGATAAGCTTAAGTCGTTGACCATTAACCGTCCAGCTTTCTTTAGATTTGGGATCCTCGATCACAATGGCTCCATAGTCCCTCACTTCCTTCACCACAAATGGTCCAGACCATTTTGACTTAAGTTTACCGGGAAACAACCGAAGTCGCGAATTGAATAGCAACACCATCTGTCCCTCATGAAAACTTTTGCAGCGGACCTTCTTATCATGGTAAGCCTTAGCTTTGTCCTTGTAGAGCTTGTTGGAGTGATACGCATGGTCTCTTAGTTCTTCCAATTCATGGAGTTGGTCTTTTCTTTTGTGGGCGGCTAGAGTGGCATCAAAATTCAGAAATTTAAGAGCCCAAAGTGCTCTGTGTTCCAACTCTACCGGGAGATGACAAGTTTTTCCGTAGACCATCTAAAAAGGAGTTAATCCAATAGGAGCTTTGTAGGCAGTACGGTATGCCCACAAAGCTTCATCTAATTTCAATGACCATTCTTTTCTACAGCTAGAGACTGTTTTCTCAAGAATTCTCTTTACTTCTCTATTTGACACTTCCGTTTGACCATTTTCTTGTGGGTGATAGGGAGTGGTCACCTTATGTTTTACACCATAATGTTCTAAAACTTTTTCCAGAGGTGTATTACAAAAGTTTGATCCTCCATCACTTATCAAAACCCTTGGCACACCAAAACGTGAGAAGATATTTTTCTTTAAGAATTTGATCACAGTTTTGGCATCGGCCTTAGGTGTAGCAAGCGCTTCCACCCACTTGGATACATAGTAAACGGCAACAAGAATATATTCATTAGCGAAAGAGGGAGGAAATGGACCAACAAAATCAATGTCCCAACAATCAAAGACTTCTACTTCTAACATATTGGTCAAGGGAATTTCATCTCGTTTGCCTATTCCTTCGCTCCTTTGACATTTGTCATAACTTTTTGCGTGCTCGTGAGCATCTTTGAATAGAGTAGGCCAAAAGAACCCCGATTGGAGTACTTTGGTAGTTGTTCTCCATCCACTATAGTGGCCTCCATCCAGAGAGTTATGACAATGCCAAAGAATATCTTTTGCTTCTTCATTGGTGACACATCTTCTCAAGATGCTGTCAACACCTTCCTTGAATAGATATGGGTCATCCCATACATAGTGTTTGGCATCCGCTAGAAATTTCTTTCTTTGATTGTTAGTGAAGTCTTTCGGTATCAAACCGGTTGCCTTATAATTTGCAAAATCGGCAAACAAGGCCTCACTTGAATCGCATAAAGTCTTCCATCCGGAAACTCCTCTCTTACTTCGATCTCATTCTTTGTAATCTCCACATTCACCAATCAGGATAAATGATCCGCCACCAAGTTTTTGAACCCCTTTTTGTCTCGGATTTCCAAATCAAATTCTTGTAAAAGTAAAATCCAACGGATTAACCTTTGTTTTGAATCCTGCTTGGTTAACAAATACTTTATTGCCGAATGGTCGGTGTAGACTACAACTTTAGAACCGATCAAATAAGCTCTAAATTTTTCCAATGCATACACTATGGCTAGTAGCTCTTTTTCAGTGGTTGCATAGTTAACTTGAGCTTCATTCAAAACTTTACTAGCATAGTGAATTGCATGGAAAATTTTTGATCTTCTTTGGCCTAATACCGCACCAACCGCATAATCGCTTGCATCACACATGAGTTCAAAATCCATTTTCCAATTTGGAGCAAAGATTATGGGTGCGGTAACTAATTTTTCTTTCAGCTCAAGAAATGCTTTTAGACAAGACTCATCAAAATTAAAATGCGTAAATTACTCAATGGCTTTGCTATCTTCGAAAAATCCTTGATGAATCTTCTATAGAAACCGGCATGTCCAAGAAAGCTTCTTATTCCTTTGATGTTGATTGGTGGTGGGAGCTTCTCTATGACCTCCACTTTCGCTTTGTCAACTTCAAGTCCTTTGGAAGAGATTTTGTGTCCAAGAACCACTCCTTCGGTGACCATGAAATTGCATTTTTCCCAATTTAGCACAAGGTTGGTCTTCACACATCTCTCCAATACCACATCAAGATTCTTTAAGCATAGGTCGAAAGATGATCCATACACCGAAAAATCATCCATGAACACTTCAATACACTCTTCAATCAAATCCGCAAAGATGGCTTGCATGCATCTTTGGAAGGTGGCCGGAGCATTACATAGTCCAAAAGGCATTCTTCGATAAGCAAAAACACCAAATGGACATGTAAAAGAGGTCTTCTCATGGTCCGCCGGGTTCACCGAAATTTGGTTGTAACCCGAATAACCATCTAAAAAGCAATAGAAATTCTTACCGGCTAACCTCTCCAACATTTGATCCATGAAAGGTAGTGGGAAGTGATCTTTCCTTGTTGCTTGATTTAATCTTCTATAATCAATACACATTCTCCACCCGGTTACCGTTCTTGTCGGAATCAACTCATTCTTTTCATTTCGGATAACCGTCATGCCACCTTTCTTAGGAACAACTTGCACCGGACTTACCCATTCGCTATCGGAAATAGGATAAATCATCCCGGCCTCCAATAGTTTAACTACTTCTTTTCTCACAACTTCCTTCATTGATGAGTTGAGCCGCCTTTGAGGTTGAGCCACCGGTTTGTAATCATCCTCCATCATGATTTTGTGCATGCAATAAGCTGGGCTAATACCTTTCAAATCGGACAAAACCCACCCTAGTGCACCTTCATGCTTCTTTAACACTTCAATTAAGCGCTTCTCCTCTTGAGTAGACAAAGAATTACTAATGACCACCGGCTTAGTGAAGTCTTCACCAAGAAAAACATACTTCAAATGAGATGGAAACATTTTCAACTCTATCTTTGATTCTTCAACTTTCTTCTCCCCCTTCAACTCCTCTACTTTCTCTTCATTATGATCAATCTCCCCACAAGATTCTAATTCATTCAAGAATGCTTCCATTTCTTTTTCTTCAATCTCGGATAAGGCGTTGTATGCTCCTATAAGAGATCTTTCCAAAGGGTTAGAGATGTGAACTTGATTAGCAACCTCCTCAATCTCCTCGTAGGTAGCGTCGACTCGGAATGTATCATGCTTATCCTTGGGATACTTCATGGCTTCAAAGAGATTGAAATTAACTTCTTCATCTTGCACTCTCACCTTCGTAAGACCATCATCTATATCAATCATCATCCGGGCTGTTTTCATGAAAGGCCTTCCAAGTATCAATGGTACATCACGGTCTTCTTCCATATCAACTACCACAAAGTATACCGGGAACAAAAATTTGTCCACTTTAACAAGCATGTCTTGCGCAACTCCGTAAGGAGAAGTGAGAGACTTATCGGCTAGTCGCAAAGTCATTCGGGTTGGTTTCATCTCTATGTTCCCCAATCTCTTGATGATAGATAATGGAATTAAATTAATACTTGAGCCCAAATCAATCAAAACGTTACCTATTCAATGACCTCCAATTGTAACCGGCAAAGTAACACGTCCTGGATCGGCTTCTTTCTTTGGTAGAGTTTTTTGAATTATGGCACTACAACGAGCATCAAGTAGAATGGTCTCCTCTTCCGAATACCTCTTTTTCTTGGTGAGAATATCCTTCATGAATTTTGCATATTTTGGCATTTGTTCTAATGCTTCAGAAAATGGAATATTAACTTGGAGTTTTTTGAATATATCCATAAACCTAGCATGTTGCCTTGCATTATCCGTCCTTGACTTGGCATGTGGGTATGGTAAGTGTTGGGATGGGATTGTGCTCGGTTGTTCATCTCTCTTTTTATTCCTCTTCACTTTTTTGTTGTTTTTCTCACTTTCTTCTTTTTCTTTTCTCTCTTTTTCAACTAATTCTTCCTCTATCTTCTCCTCACTCTTTTCTCCCTCATTTTCAACTATCACTTCCACTTCTTCATCTTCGTCTATTACTTCTTCCTCATCGTCGACTATAACCTCTTTATTCACGCCGTTATTCACCTTCCTCCCAATTCTTGTAACAATGGCTTTGCAATGCTCATTTGGATTGGTTTGGGTGTTGGCGGAGAAGGATGCTCTCGGTTGTTGCTCGGACAATTGCTTTGCAAGTTGACCCACTTGATTTTCTAGATTCTTTATGGCCGCTTCATTACTCCTTTGATTAGCCATGGATGCTTGCATGAATTGTGTAAGAGTGTCTTCCAACTTTGAGCTTCCACCTTGAGATTGTTGACCTTGACCTTGAGGATTTGAACTTTGATAAGGACTTTGATGTTGATAGTGTTGATTGTTGAATCTTGAAGGTTGGAATCCTTGGTTGTTTCTTTCGTAAGGATTGTTGTGAGGTGGAGGTTGCCTTTGATAACCTTGGTTTTGATTGTTGACATAATTAACTTCTTCACCATTGGGAGGAGGACAAAACCCGGTAGGATGGTCACCTTGACAAAGTTCACAACTTGCTACGTGAGAAGTCATTTGCATCCCATGAATTTCCTTCATTTGGTGTGGGAGCTTCGACATTTTCTTAGTGAGTAACTCAACTTGTTGAGAGAGAATCTTATTTTGAGCAAGGATGGAATCATTAGTGTTTAATTCAAGAACACCCGGCTTTCTTTGTGATTGAATCCTATCATGTTGAGTTTGGAGATCATTGAGTGCCATACGATCGATTATCATTATTGCATCCTCCGCGCTCTTTGACATTAGAGATCCACCCGCGATAGCATCAAAAAGTGTCTTGTGCACCGGTTGAAGTCCATTGCGGAAGATGTGAATTTCTGTGAGATCATCAAAACCATGACCCTTGCATTTTCTAAGCATGGATTTGAATCTTTCCCACGCTTCATTAAGAGATTCGTTACTTCCTTGAGTAAACACCGCAATAGCCGTTTTGATCTCCATGAATCGAGATTGTGGAAAGTACCTCTCTAAAAAATTTTCTTCAAGCAAATTCCAATCCGTCATCACTCTTGGTTGTTGATCAAGATACCATTCCTTAGCTTTCCCGATTAATGAGTGTGGAAACAATCTTTTAAACAACGTCTCTTCACCCGCTTCATTCACTCCCGTTGAGCCCGCAATCTCATAAAATTTCGTAAGATGCGTAAAGGGGTCTTCATGATCCATTCAGGTGAATGGATTGGCATAGAGAAGTTGGAGGATACCGGTCTTCATTTCCGTATTTCCTCCACCTTGGGCATTCCGTGCAAATTGAGCGGTACGCCTAGGACTATTGGCGGACATCTCGGTTGGAACAACACCCGCCATATCTCCTTCGAAAGTCTCTATAACTACTTCTTCAATGTGATTTTGTGAAGAAGTAGATGCTTCTTCTCTTTGTCGCTTTTCTTGGGCCAACTTCCTTCTTCTTCGTGTCTTGTTATTGAGCTTTCGGAGTGTTCTTTCAATTTCGGGATCTAAATGAAATTGCTCTTCGGAAGCTTTTTCTCGCATACACAAGAATCTACAAAACTAGCAAACCAAGTGAAACGCAAAAGAATTAAGAATAAAGTAACAAACATAAAACAATGAACTATTGCAATGCTTGCAATATCAAACTCCAATCCCCGGCAACGGCGCCAATTTGTTGAATAGTATATTCAAGGCAAATATTTTTATATTGTATCCACAGAGATTGGGTGATATTACCGCCGTTCTATAGTTACTATTATTTTAAGTTCGAAAGGTAACAAAGTTGTTTTGTTTTGAATTGCTATTTGTTCTAATCAAGACAATTATAAGACAATAAACTAGAACTTGTTTCAATAATAAAAGAATGATAAGATTGATTTTGGTTTCACTATTCCTATCTTCTATGTGACTTTAACAAGTAATGTATAACTTCAATAGCAATGACAATGTTCTAGTATCCTCTCAACAATGATTATGTCTAAACAAAGTTGTGAAAGTTAACATATTAATCTTTAGATGATCTCTCACTCTAACTATCAATATATTAATCTTGATTGTTTGATACAAATAGAAAAGTGGCAAATAAATCTATCTCTAGCATTTATTCACTACTTGATAAAATGTTGTAGACCAAGACTTGAAATATATTTCTCAATCATAAATCAAATCTAAATATAAAAGATAAAACAACAACATTCATCCATTTCAATACTAATGAAGTTCATACAAAGTGCTAGAGAAAATACAGAGTTAACAAGGATAGCTACTACCTCCAATCTTGTCAAAGTGGGATTTAGCTACTCATCACCATGGTTGACAGCAAAAGATATGGAGAAGAAACTATGAACATCAATCTCTCACAAAGTTGCAAACTTTTCTCTCCAAAACCCTAGCCTCAATGTTTGGTTCACAATGAATATAATAGAATTTTTCTTTTCCTTTTCTCCCTAAATAACCCTTAATTCGTAATAGCTTTCCAACTTCAAAAGATAAGCCACTATCTCATGACAAGTGGCAACAAAATAAAAGAAACAATTCTGCAACGCTCAGTTTGCGGCGCCATCAAGGGTTAGGGCGCAACCACTGAAACTTTTGCCACATCAGTTGCAATTCAAAAACTGGACTTGTGCAGTATTCATCAGTTGGCGGCGCAAAGGATGTTTGCGGGTCAAACTGGCCTCATCAGCACTTCTTGCTATTCCAAGTTGTCTAGTAATTCCTCTTTACTTCCATGATCTTCAAACCTTTTAATAACACTACAAAACTAACAAACTTGTGAAATAACACTTCAAATGAACTAAAACTAACAAAATTGCAAAATAATTAAATTGTAAGAATAAAAGTTTGATTAGTGAGTAAAAAGTGGTTAAAAGGACCAAAAACATTATATGAAAATTAGTACTATTTGGTCCCTAACACTTACACAACAACAACAATTACGACGCAGATTCTCTCGGTCTCGAATTGGTTGGATTTGGATTTCGGAACTGGTTCGAATTGTTATCGACTCAGGATTTGATTCGTGTTGGGGTTCAGAATCTGTTTGCGCTCGAAATTTCAACTTAGAGCAGGTTAGTTTTGTTTCGTGATTCTTTGCATTTTTACACTTTTTACTTTATTACGGTTTTTACGGTTACTTCATAGTGATTCGATTTCAATATACGTTTTAGTTTGAGTTAAATTTACAGCAAGCATATGATATCATAAAGTTGAGAATGGAGGAATGCTTACTGGTTAAAGCGATGAAGAGAAGAAAAAACAACTTTCGATCTTACTCATAAGGTATTCGATAAAATGTCTCACCGGAATTTTTTCCTCTTTTGCTTCTATTTTAATTTTGATTTGTTGTTGTTGTGTTTCTTAGTTACCATTGATGATTATGCTCAGGTTGGTTTTCATATTAGCATAGAATTATCGTCTTTATTATTGTTTTGTGCTAGGTGAATTTCATCATTCAAACTCAATTTCAAACTCAATTTCATCATCGTTATTACCGTTTTGTCTGGAGCACTGATTGAATCTAACTGATTTTTGTTTAAGCTATAATTATAATCTCAGGTGCAAGATAATGTCTGTGGCAATGTTCAAACAAGGCTTAGAAAACTCAGTGAAGAGGTTGTTAAAGCTACCTTATTGGCTTTGGCTGGACTGAAACGATTAAATATGACAGAAAATGTAACTTCAACCATATCAATAGAAGATATGCATTGTTTCCAACTGTTGCCCAAGGTGCAATTGGAATACCATGTAGAAGTAATGATGATAAAATGGTGAGTGTTTATATAGGAAATAGAGTAGAAGTAGTGCTGAATTTCCAAGTAGTACTAGATTTATTGTATAAAAGTAAAATAGATTCATTATATCTTATTTTTTAGGTAACAGAGTCAGACTAATTGTTCATCTTGTAAATTGCATTCAGAATTTATTATCTATCTTGATTTATATAAATATATAATTCCGCCTAGTCTTTTATTCACTAATCACTAGTATATTTTGAAACTGGATTCAGCTGCTTACTGCAGTAAAACAGCTTGACAATGCTTCATCTGCACTGTGATGTACATGTGATCTATGCAACTATCACTCATAAGTTTGATATAATTTCTTTTTTTTATTACTTCCATGTGATCAGACTTTTGTGCTAAGATCTTATTTGAATTTTTAATGTTAGTGACTACTGAATTTATTTATTGACGATATTTGTTTTCCTTGAACAAATTTCAGCTACTGTTCAGGCATCCTTCAGGCTGGAAACACCAATTTCACAACTTCATCCATACATATAAAGATTACAAGATGATATATATTGGGAAGTAGCTCTTCCAAATACAAAGATCTCAGCCATGCTTCTACTCTTACATTGTTTTTCATCATGACTCTACTTATACCTAAAAAGTGGCTCATAAGTTATTTATTCTTAACAGGTAGCTATACTATCCATAATGAGAGTAACCAACATATATATATATATATATATATATATATATATATATATATATATATATATATATATATATATATATATATATATATATGTATATATATATATATATGTATATATATATATATGTATATATATATATATATATGTATATATATATATATATATATGTATATATATATATATATATATATATATATATATATATATATATATATATATATATATATATATATATATATATAACCGAGTCATGTGTTTGAAAAAAAATAACACACACCACTTCACAAAAATGAGAGTAACCATATGCATTTTATTCATTACTACATCTCTCTTTTCCTTAAAATTGTTGTCACTTATTGAATTCATTTGTTCATGGTAGATGGTAGTGATAGTCATATCATATCTATCAAATAGACATTTCCTCTCAATTAAATTTACTTATGTGACTTACCTATAAATCATTTAGTCAACATGTATTATACTCCTTTATTAACTTTATTTTTTTTCTTCTTCTTATTCTTATATGTATACATGCAATGGACAATTGAAGATAAATTAGAAGTTGATTTGTGCATTCTTGGAAAGTCAATTATGACCATTGAGGAGTCACGTTCGGCTGGAGAGAACTAATTTTCTTAGGGAGCAAATCAGTATATATATATATATATATATATATATATATATATATATATATATATATATATATATATATATATATATATATATATATATATATATTTGTATTGTATTTTGTGTTTTGAGAATTTGATTGTAAACTTAGCTTCTAGAGCACTTATAAAATTAGTGATGTTTTATTTGTATTTTGATAATAAATATATGCAATACTCATAGATTCAATTCATAAAATGCTTCGTATTAAATGTAGTTTATTTAAATTTGTATTTGTTTAATATAATAAATGTATTTCTCAAAATATTAGTGAGAATTTGAGATATGTCAAAATATTAGAAATTATAAAAATAATACTATTAAAAACACCTACGAAAGCGCTTTTTCAGAAAAAGCGCTGCCTTAGGCCTATATATGAAAGCGCTTTTTTAGAAAAGGCATATTAAATGGCATACAATATATCATGCAAATAAATATAAATAAAGGCGGTAAATAATAAACCTGAATAATATAAATTTAGAATAAATCTTTAGATCTTCAAGTACTCGAACTTCCACCACAAGTCGGTTGGATTGTTCTTCGATAAATCTTCGATTAAATAATAATAAAAACAAGGAAATAAAATACTATGATCTAACGTAAGGTTAGATCTAGTTAAAAGTTCACAACAATTTCCAGTGTAGAAATTGTTGTGAGAAAAGATAAACAGAATAGAAAACAATTGCTAGAAATAAAATGCTGGAATAAAAATGCAGAAGAAAAACTATGGCTGGGACAAAGCATGGTCCAACCCCTTTTACGTGAATATCTGGTTCTTTTTATAGTGCTCTTTGTGGTAAGTGCTCGTTCTAGCTGGTCCCCTTTTTTTCTCCTCTAATGTAGCACATTAATCGACTATGTGTTAGGAGTGAATTAGTAGTGTTTTCATTTGTCAAATTAACTACCTTTTGAGCTGGAAGTGAACATATCCTGTGCTTTTTATGGATTTTATGGTTAGAATTGAACTTTAGAGGTTCGATGCTAATTGTAGAACAACTTGCGTCACTTTGGGTGTTATTTGTGCAGATATTGAAGTTTAGAAGTAAAGACGAAGAAACACGCAGGTGTAGAGCTTCTAGAGAGGAAGAATCACAAAGAAGGAAGGTGAAACAAAGGCCGAGCCGCGCCAATAAGGAGTGAGACGCGCCATACCTTCGCTTTCTTCTTTTGAGACCTTGTTTGGTACGGCGGTATGGTTGCAATGGCGTGACTGGAGATAAAGACAGTTTTCCCTTTTTAATGTTTGAAAATAAAAAAGATATGCACGTTATGAATGCTATGTTTATGCTATGTTCATGTCTTATCCACATTATTATTATAATATGTATATTATTATTTTTTTAAGTAAAACCTTTTTATTTTTAAATAATCCTTTTTGGTGAATAATTGCGAGAAAAATATATAATGCGGAAGTAAACACACTTTATTAATTCAAAGTACTTGAAAGAAAATTCAACTTGAATTGTTCATATTGCAAAAGGGAATAACCAAAAAAAAAATTAAACTTCCAAATTTAAAGTTAAAAACTATAAATGCCTAAGAACGCCTATGAATATCCGCCTTGAACTTGTCCACCATATCTCTACAAAGCTCCATAAATTCCTTCACTACCTCAGGAAGCAAGATGAGAGAAGATTCCGCTCTTTCCAAACTCTTCGGAATGTCTTGGATTAAATCATTGCACAAGAAAACTAGCTTATCATAATTCTCACGACATTTTTCATAATCTTCAAGCATCTTAGGAACCATGCTCACATGCTCACTTGTCGTAGAAACAATTGTGTGTTGCCTTCTCCAATAATCCCTTTCATCCCTTGTCTCCTCAAATATCTCCCTTTGTCTTATGAATACTTTTCTAAGTGCGGCCATAGCTAGAAGTGCTCTATTGTGCTCATTGGTGCGCTATAAACTGCTTCTTCCGTGGTCAATCTCCTTGTGCGCTCTTCTTGTCCAGAATTGCGAGCTTCTTGAAGATCATACTTGAGATCCCTTATTTCTACCTCTTGATCTTTAGTCCTATCAGTTAATTCAAAGACTACAGCTTCTAAGTTTTTCTCGGATTCCTCTTTGTCACGGGAGGCCTTTTCATAACGCCTTCTCCACCTTGCAATTTCCACACCTGCTTGTTCTAACCTTTCATTATGTGCATTTAGATCGAAGTTAGCACTTAGGACTCCTTCAGTTGCACGCTTTCTTTTACCCCTTTGTCTATCATTCTCTTCCTTGGCGGCTTGAAGCTCTTGGTTCTTCTCTTTAAGATCGAGGCGCAGTTGGCTCTTTTCATTGGTGAGTTTATGTATGTCAAGCTCTAATTTTTCCTTTTCCTTTCGGGACGCCTCTAGGGCAGCCTTGATTCCTTCTATCTCTTCGATGGATAGAGAAACAGGATTAGGAGAATCAGGCTTGTACGCGGGATCCACAACAAAAGGAAGTAAGATCTTTCCAACTCTTTCTTGAACCCATTCAGTGTAAGGCTCCTTAGCAATGATGTTCTTTGGCCCAAAGCTCTTTGTTTGAACATGCTTCCAAGCTTGAATTACTTTCTTTAATGTTCTTGAATTACCTTTTCCGTTGTCATGCAAAATTAATTCCTCCACTTGTTGTTCGGAAGGCTCACAATCCATAGAATGACCCAATTGGCATAATGCTAACACGAGGTTATAATTAACACAACCTAAAGTTCCCATTAAAGGCACATTGTTGAATTCTCCACATTTTTAAATAATCCTTTCGGAGTTCAATTTCCTTGCAAACCAGAAGATGAAATCCGCTTTGAGAGCCCTTAATTTTTGTGACCATTCATGTCTAGTCAAATCCTTAACCAAGTAATCAGCTTTGTAAATGTGCGAAGTCAACCAATAATACAATAATTGAATGCAACAAAATAAAATTCCCCTTTTCTTTTCATATCGATCATGGATGGAATAATAAATATTAGCAAGGATAGTAGGAGTTGGATCCACATCTGAAACCCTAAAGGATGTAAAAACATGAATAGCGGCATGATCAACATACTCTGCCTTCTTAGGCAATAAAATAACACCAAAAATTAAGAGAGCCAGAAAATGTCCACAAATGTCCCATTGTTTCTTTTGAGCATAAGACATAGCTTGAGATTCTAAATAAGTTCTCCTAATCCCATGTATATTACCATCAGTCTTGTAATTAGGTTCTAAATCCGCAGCGGGCACTTCTAAGGCTTTGGCCAAATCAGCAATTTCAACCTTCTTTCCAGCACCTGTATAAAATCCCTTTTTAATCCTTGAAAACCCTAGCATAGTATCCATCTCTTCCAAGGTAGGACCAACTGAAAATCCTGAAATGTAAAACACCTAAGTGGAGGATCATAGAACTGGACCAAAGCGGTGATAGATTCCTCTTGAACCTTAACCTTGAGCAAATCCAGAATGTCACCATAGCGATCCACAAACCTGTTCAAAGCATTTGATGGCATTTTATCCTTGATTATCCTTAGTTTCTTGATATCAGGCACTGAGACAGTAAGGTAGATGATAGGCTTCTTAGCATTCATTTTCCTGAACTTTCACCAAAAGAATTATTTTTTATTATCCTTTTTTTTTGTTTTTTTTTTGTTTTACCTGTGGATAAGACATGATAAAGATATGCACATGATGGATGATGCATGCAACAATTATATGAAAAAATAAAAATAATAAAACATATAATTAAACACATAAGCACATAAGCCCTAGGTTCATAGGTTCGACGTAACGGATTAGGGTGCCTACCCTTCCCATTGGTATGTTCTAGAAGGTATCATGGGGTAGTTTGTAGCCGCCGAGACTTTTTGTCTCTTTGGATTTTAAAACAGCTCATTTATCCATAAGGTTCGAGTTTTAGGGGTAGGTTCCCAGGGAGATCAGCTAAATACCAAGTCCAGCCCTCAACAAGGTCGAGCCTCGTATCAGACCTTTTCGGATATTTAACCCACTCTGAGTGGAATTATAATGAGACTCGTAGGCGATGTAATTCCCCTCTGGTCTTAAATATAATTCCCACGCTTAGGTTTAACAGCAATCTTACATATATCCAGGAATGCAATATATTAATATAACAATTAATAGAAGCAATTAACATTTAGGCAAATGATAAAAATTAAATAAATAAGTAAAACAGAAATTAAATATTTGTTAAAAAAACATAAACCCTACCCCAAACCGTAAAAATGGAAAATTAGCCGAACCCTAAAAAATTTGCCAAAAACCTAAATAATTTACCAAAAAACCTAAACCCTGCCAAAACCTATGGGAGCATAATATTCACCATTAAGTGTTTCCCCAGCAGAGTCGCCAGCTGTAGCAACATACCCTAAAAATTAAAGGTTTTAGAGTCGCCACTTATTCTACCAGGGCGAATAGGAAACTCTACGCAGTTAAGAGATCGGGTAAGATATTATATTCAGGTCGAGGGATGGTATTAGGCACCCTCAACCCTTTCCTAAGGTTTCGAGTTAAGGTAATAGTTTTATGGCTAAAATAAAGAAAGGTGACAGAAAGTTAATAGGGTTAATGGCAAAATTTGAACCTAATTAGAATTTTGGGGTAGGGGACTCGCCTTGTTGCCAAGTGCCTACGTATCTCCTTAGGGAGAATCAGAGTCAACGTAGTTCGGGGGAAGGGTTGTACGCCTTAGATTTGATATGCGGTTATTGAAGGTATTTTGAGTTACCTTATCATAGTTTTAGAAATTTGTAATTTGAAGATGAAAGGAGTGTTTTAATTATAGCGCACAACCCTATTTTAATATGTTTCCGTTAGGTGCGATGATCAATAGGTTTGATCACCATAGTTAACAGATTAAATGAAGGATTACTGACCATTCTGATCGATAGATTCGATTGTCACGAACAACAAATAAAATGTATTTTAGTTTTTGAGATAATTAAATTATTAGTTTTATCATTATCTCTCATAATCAATAGATTTGATTATTACATGATAAGGAATTTCATTATTATATTTTTATTATTTTATTTCTCACCAATGCGACCATTAGATATAACCGGATCGAAGAGAAAATTAAAAAAAGATCGATTAAATAAGAATTAATAACAGTGTGTAAATTAATTTTTATATTATTAAAGTTATTTCTCGCCAATGCGACCATTAGGTATGATTGGATCGAAGAGAAAATGTAAGACGCTATTGAACAAAATTGATTAGAATTAACAAAAATAAATTAATTGTTTTTTTATTTCGCAAAAGGGGTGTATTTTGTTCTGGGTAGTAATTAGAGGGTGTGTAAATAGTGATGGGGCTGGCCCAAAAGGTTTTAGATTCGTTGGGATCATGTGCGTGTGGGTGCACGTAGTTATGGTGTGCCTTCAGGATCATGGTCGTTCGTTTTAATCCAAGGGTCTGCATGTATTGTTGGGAGAGGGAACATGGTAGAAGAAACACATTGAATCATGTTCAGTGATGCTGCCAAGTGGCTATAGGAAGCCACATGGCGAAAATCTGACGATCAAGGAGGAATTAACCGAGAAAACCCCATTTTTTCCTCATTTTTCCATTCCCATTCTCTCTCTTCATCTCTCTCTCTCTCTAAACTCTCTCGTTCTCTCTTCACTCTCAAACAAATTCCAGAAAATGCCCCCCAACCACCGGCCGAAAATCGCCTCCGCCGGTGGCGCCACCCCAAACCACCCCCAAATACCCAGTTTTCGGTTGAGTTTCAACCGTGAAACTCACCCAAAATACCCAAATTCGTAAAAAACCCCAAGAACCCTAGTGAACCCTAAGAACCTCTGAACCCTAACCCTATTCGTAAACCCTAACCCTCTTATTTTTCCAGAAATTAACGCTTAAACAACCATCAAACTCAGAATTCAAAGCATGTTCATCAATATAACGCCCTAAGCTAAGTCTCGATGAGATTACCTTTTGTTCTTGAATTTCAGGAACGTGTAAGTTCCTCTTTTCGTATGCTAATCCTCTTCCTTTCTTCTTCTTATTTGCAGGTTCGAAGACAAAGATGATTTGCAATCGATTGGTATTCACGGCCTATCCTCGAGTTCCCCAAATTTATCCCCTTCTTTAGTTTTACGTCTCTCTGATTTATAGTATTAGGGTTTAAATTTGATTAGGAAATTATAGATTAGATTCAATTAGGTTTTGATTGAGATTTGATTTGATTCGTTTCTATAAATTGATTCATTGTAATTTTATTTTGATTAATGAAAATTATTTGATTTTTTTAATTTAAGATCTGTTACGAATTGTTTTGATTGCGTTTTGATTCTGATTGAGTTTTTTGATTGAGATTTGATTTTGTGGTTGTTTTGATCCGAGTTTCGATCCATGGGCCTGGGTTAGATGCTTGTTAGGGTTTGTCGTTTGGAGGAAGCTGCGCAGCTAGGGTTTCCGAGGTTGGGGGAGGTGAACAGGACCCGGGTCGGTTTGACCCGGTCCAGACCTGTGTCATACCCCAAAATTTTCCCGTCTTATTTCATCTTCAAGGGTTCAAGGCTCAATGGTTAAACTCAAGTCACTCTCTCCTAATCAAAGGTTCAAATTAGGGTTTTTTAAACTAAAAAGTCAACTCAACTTTGACTGGTCATAACTCTCACATGGTTTGTCAGAAATTGTCCAACCAAAGCCTATTCTCAAGGAACTTTCATTCTCTACAACTTTGATGTTGGGCTCAAAATCAAGAAATGCAACATTTGGGAGATATGGACAAAAACATTACAGGTCTTTTTGAAAATCAATTAGAAGTCATCTTTTTCAAATGAAGCATACATGAACATGGAAGACTCAATTGAGATGAAACAAAAAGGATCATTTAGAAGACACTCTAAGCTTTCTAAATTGATCAAGAACACCTCCATAGGGTTAAAATTGAGTGAGATAAGCATGGTTGATGTTGGGCAATTTTCAAGATATGCATGAAACCCTTATTGCCCAAAACTTGGTTTTTGAACTAATGGGTCTAAGATGTTCAATTCAAACATATTCATGACCCAAATAAAGACCTCTAAATCCATTCTTCTATCTTCTATTATTTTTATTTCTTTTATATTGAATTTTAATCAATTAAATTCAATTTAAATTAGATAAATGATGGAGATATTCTAAAGGATGCACAAGGGTTATTTTTCAATCAAGTCATGATCATAATATTATTGAAATTTGTTTGGGTTGATGATAGGAAAATATTGGATAAAAATAGAGAGAAAGTCATGTAATTAGAATCAAAATCCTTTCTCTCTTGTTACTTAAGACCCAAGCCCAAAGAAACCCTAGGGGAGGCCATATATATTCTAAAAATACTCAGCAAGAGGGGGGGGGACGAAAGATTGGACAAAAGAGGCTAGGGTTTCTAAGATAAAGTTGACAAAAGCTTGATTTTTTCGTTCTCCTTGTTTGAGCGATCAAAAGATCAAACTAACCTCTCTAGTGTTCTCAGGGGACCCCAGAACGTAAGCAAGGGTCAAGGTATGTGCCCTTGAACATGTGAAACCATTGCTTCATGATACTCATGTTCTTGCACCTTACTCATCTTTTGTTTTACGTATATATGATAGTTTTACTTTAATCTAACCATCTATTCAAGTCCCTAGTACAGTTTAGAGAGGGTCGGGGCCAATACACTGGAGTTTTCACGTGTGGGATCATCTTTGCCATTGTTAGGGCAAAAGCTTGGAGAAGCTTCGAACTGAGGGATACGGGCATTTTCAGAGCGATATGATTGCACCATTGGAATCAGAATAGCCAAATTAGTGGGTCTGGGTTGTTTTCTTTTAATGTTCGGCTGTTTTCACAGGCGCTCCGCCTTGTTGATCGCCGGAGAAGAAGAACAGGTTTACTGTTCCGGTGGCGCTGGGTGTTTGGTTCTCGGCAGACTGCATACGTAGCAGTTTCCAGGACTCTCATTGGAAAGTCGGTGCAGGCTCTCTCTCTCTCTCTCACGCGTGGCCTGCGTGTGTTGGGCGGTCAAAAGTCTCCCCACTTACCCTCTTCTTGATTGGCTGTCCCAAGAACCATTGGGCCCCCCATGCAGGCTTGTTTGACTTTCTGTCAATTAACTTTATTTCTGTATTTAATTTGTGCGTCCCATTACATTAACAACTAAAACAGCTTGCACAGATGGTAAGCAAGGGGTGTGTATGATTCAAAGGGCATGAGTTCGACCCTCAGCCCAGACAATATTTTGCTCAATTTTCTTTGTAGGCTCACATTCCCAGATCCAGCACATACCCTCTCCGTATGCTCATCACGCATCCTCAATAATCGGCCATAGGATCTCCTACCATCTAGATCTAACGCATACAGAGTTTAGGCTCTATCATACACTCTCAAAGGCTGCCACACAGGATTGCTGTCCAGGTTCTTTTAATTATTTTATTTTGTAAATTTGTTTTATTTTGTATTTTGTATTTTTATTTTAGGATTTTCTTTTATAAATTTAATTTAGGACTTAAATAATAAAATTAGGATTAGGATTTAGGATTATAATATTTCCCCCGATTATTCGATTATTTCGATTAATTTATTTAATTGGTTTTAACTATTATAAATCACAAAAACCCTAGGAAGTTTTACGACGTATTAGGGTTTGTCCAATCCGACTACCATTTGGCGAAAACATTAACATTAATTATCTCCTCGACCCGACTAAATCTATTAGTCGCAATGACGAGAGATAAAATAATAAAATGTAAATAATTGAATTTGTTGTCATGTAATAACCGAATCTATTGGTTATGAGAGGCAATGATAAAACTCATAATTTAATTGCAAGATTAAAATACACCTCATTTGCTGTCCGTAATGATCGAATCTATCGATCAGAATAACCAGCAATACCTCAGATGATTCGTTAATTATAATGATCAAATCTATTGATCACCGCACCTAACGAAAACATATTAAATTAGGATTGTACGCCCAAATCTAAAACATTCAAAACATTTCAAATCAAACTACGGATTTTCATCCTTTTCGACAAGGCAACTCAAAATGCCTTGGAAACCACAAAATTCAAAACTACGATAGGCCATTCAAAAAGCCTTAAAACCATATCACATCAAATTCAAAGGCGTACAACCCTGTGCCCGAACTACGTTGACTCTAATTCTCCCTAAGGAGATACGTAGGCACTTGGCAAGAAGGCGAGTCCCCCTCCTCCAAACTTTAATCATGTTCAAATAATTAACCTTTAACTCTATTAATTGTCTGACACCTTTCTTTATTTTAGCCATAAACCTTAACTTTACAATGCAAACCTTAGGAAAGGGTTAAGGGTGCCTAACACCTTCCCTTGACCTGATTATAATAATCTTACCCCGATCTCTTAACTGCGTAGGGTTTCCTATTCGCCCTGGTAGAATAGGTGGCGACTCTAAAATCTATAATTTTTAGGGCAGGTTGCTACAACCTGACCCACACTCGGTCCACTAAGCCCAATTCGTGGCTCAACCCTGACCCAATACCATTCTGACCCAATTATCATTTGATTGAATTAGTTATTTTAATAATACCCATAATTAATGATAGAATACTAATAATAATATTAACTAAAATACCAATAATAATTATATTAATACTAATACTAAAAATGATAATAATAATTAACAATAATATTTATTTAATATTAATAATCCTAATCCTAATACTAATATTAATATTAATAATAAGAATTAATAATATTAAACACTAATAACTAATAGTTAGTAACAATGAAATTAATAATAATATTATTATTTAGTAGTGTCATACCCCAATTTTTGACCCTAAGATCATACATCAATTGCATTCAATCATCAATCAAGAGCACCATTGTGAAGCTTGATCTTTGATACTGTGATTATCTCTGAGGGGAATTATCGAGCATTTATAGTTTTTATTTGTTTATACTAACCAAAAAAAAAATCAAAAATATATGTTTTGTCTCTTTTGTTTATATTTTACAGGTGAAAGATCGGGCAAAAATCAAAACAGCGCAAGAAAACAATTCTTGAAAATTGGAAGGTGGAAATCGATTTACCCCTGTGGGAAATCGATTTCCTGTGCGCAAAATTCAAAAAAAATATAAGAGGGAAGCTTGACATCATTTTGGCACCTTTTTATTTGATCATTTTATCAATTTTCCACCTCATCAAAATTAACTCATTCATTAAACCCTCTTTAACCCCATTTTACCACTTTTTACCATTTAATTGCCACTTTAATCACCAATTAAACACAAGTTAATCACCAAACACAAAAAGACCAATTTGCCACTACTCTTACTCCAACTCTATAAATAGAGCCCTCTACTCTCTCATTTCTCAAGCTTGGAGAGCCAAAAAATTGCTTGCAAATTCATTTCTCACCCTTTCCAAAACCCTCACCCAAAGTTCATTTTCATAAGATTGGTAAGGTTCACATTGAATCTTGCTAATTTTGAACTAAGCCTCCTACATTTCACTCTTTTCTTTGATTGTTCATCTCCATACTTGAAGGATCTACACTTTGTGCTTGTTCTTGAAGCTACTTCAACACTTTAATTCAAGAATTGGTAAATTTCTCAATTCTAAGATGTAGATCTTTGTTGCTTGTGTTCAATGCATCTTTGATGCTATATTGGTGCTATTTGATGGTGATTTGATGGAAAATTCGTGCTCCAATGGATATGTGATCATAAGGTGTTTGTATGTTTGCTTAAGTCAAGTTTTATGCCTCCTAATGCTGATTTTTTGAATGCTGCGTGCAGGAAGTCGATTTCCCTCTGTAGGAAATCGATTTCCACCTTATTTTTTTTCAAAAATTTGAACTCTGGACTCAGGAAATCGATTTCCTACAGAGGTAAATCGATTTCCTGCTGGCAGAATGTGTTTTTTTGCCTTTTTTATGCTTGTTTTGGCTTCCTACTTCCTCCACTTCATTAATATCATTGGATCTAGGATGTTGATAGGTTTGAAATGACCTAATCCATAATATTAGATGAATGATATTAATGATAGTGTGAGTTGATTATCTTTTGTGAATTTTATTCTTCTTCCTCCATTTCATTAATATCATTGGATCTAGGATGTTGATAGGTTTGAAAGAACCAAATCCATAATATTAGATGAATGATATTAATGATAGTGTGAGTTGATTATCTTTATGCATTTTATCTTCTCCTTCTCCTTTTTTTCTTTTGATCGATGAAAGTCTTAATACTTTGAGAATTCTTATGGATTCTTAGTAAAGACTAGATCGTTACCTATTTTCTTTTCGTGCGGTATTGCTTTCGGAAGGCGATCTACATATCGTTCTTCTCGCATGCATTAGCACATAAAGTTTTGACCGGCCTCGTTGTAGGGTGATTTCTACATAAATCACTTGGCGATCTGCTTAACATAGCGCAATATTTCGTGTCCCGAATAAAAAAGATCAAATATGGAAGAGAATTGTATGCGGTTGATTTAAGACTTGTGGAGGTTTTTATCGTGTAGTCGCTATGATTCTATCAAGCTTCTGATAAACCCCATTGAATTTAAATCCGAGTACATCATTCACTCACCATAGATCTTCCTACTGACTTTGATAACATACTTGACAAGTTTCAAGATGGTTATCTTTAACACTTAACAACTAACTTTAATTTCCGCACCTTTACTATACCGCTCTTTATATTACCGCTCTTTACATTTCTCGCTTTATCGCTTTATTTTATCATTTCATCATATTTACTTTCCGTCATTTTCTCTTTGTCCACTTGGACATATGTTTATGCTTCTGTTATTTTTCTTTTGTCCACTTGGACCATACTTTATTTTTTCGCTAAAACACTAATAAATAACCAAAAAATCTAAAAAAATACATAAGGTTCTCTTTGGACTATCGGTTACTATCCCTAGCGCTTTGGAGATTCGGACATATGGACCTAATACCTCTGGACTCGTTCTATTACTATCATGTGATTGTTCTGTCTGTCTGGCATTGTTCTGTTGTATGTTTATGTGTGCAGGTATTTCCTTGAAAGCCCTTGATGGTTAATTCCAAGGCATTGATATAAGGATTTTACCCGAAAACAGCTGTTACTCTGCCCAATTTTCGTCAGAATCTTAATGTGCTTAACGAAAAATGGTGCTAAGACAATAAGTTCATCTGGATCCCCAAGTGTTAATGTGTTGGTATTGATAAATCCAAAGGATGGGAAAACTACCTTGGCTCTTAATGTCAAGTGTTGGCTTCTTATTCGGTTAGACCGTTTCTTTCCTTAGCTTTTATTTTATGCATTAGGTTAGCCTCTTCATCTCCTCCCATTCTTAAATTTTCAAAATCTTCTCCCTTTTTCCAAAATATTCTTATGTTTGCAAATCTTTTCAAAACTTTTTTCTTAAAAATATCTTTCGCCCTTAGTGGCTTTTCTTCAAAAGTTTAGACACCGTTAATTGTCGAAACGAGTGGTTATACCCCACGATTTTGAAATTGATTGATAATAACAAGATCTTTTCCGCGTGAGAGAGCTAGTGGCATACTCGTTGATTTTATCCGAGTTGGCGCCCTTCTTTCATTTGCGATGCAAAGAACTTGTTTGTTCTCATGCTCAAGATCAATGGCTGAGTATTTCTCTCTAACGACAACAAAGTGTTTATCCGTTTTTAAAAAACGTTTTTCCCAAAAGCGGAACTACATTAGCTCTGACTTCTCCATTGCACCGAGGAGGTATGTAGGCCCAAAGCTTAACGCTTTGCCGAGCTTATTTTAATAAATAAAACAAACTCTTTTTTAGCACACACACAGATTTTCAAAAAGGTTCCCGTGGAGTACCACGGATATGAGGGGTGCTTTAAACCTTCCCCTCATATAATCAACACCCGTACCTGAGATCTCTTTCTTGTTTTAAAAAACAAAACTTTGGGTTTTACGTTCTTTTCCCTTTTCCTTTGAAAAAATAAAGCGCGGTGGCGATTTCAAAACGGGATATTGATTCGAGTCAATCCCATGGCTTCGATGTCAGATTTTCCCCGCTACAGAAAAATGGCGACTTCACTGGGGAACCAGTTTTAAGTGTGTTAAGCCTATTTTTGTTTATCTGTGTGTTTTTATCTGTATATATTGTTGTGTGCTTTGTTTGTTTATTTTCTTTTTTTTTTCTTTTTGGTGCTCGATGGTTCCTCTGTGATGAGATAAAGTTCTAACCCGAACTTTGGTGAGTAACTTGAGATAGGAGGTGGTAAGACCAATAGTCGCATGTCAGGAGCAATCCTTACCATGAGCGTCATATGGTGGAACCCCAATCAGTGGAGGCCTCATGGAAGGTAGTAGAGGTTGTTACAAACCATCGTGATAACGCTATTACTTTCAATAGTGAGTGTCCGTAGAAGCTGAATGACCTAGAACCCTTTTAACCAATCTAAGCCTTTTTAGGATGTAGTGCAGAAACAAGATCAAGTACCAATTTGAGCTTGTTGTCATGCGATACTACGCTCAGACGAGGTCTTTTTAGGCATATTATTGGCGACCATGAGCAATTGTGCGTGCCGGTAATATCCGATAGAAGATTGAAAACTCTGGGAACCTTTGTAGAACCCGACTGGCAGGTACAAAATTCCCTAGATCACTCCTTTTGGGATGGTTGGACCCATGGCTCCATGCTCGTGACGTCGAACCTTTGAACTATGATCTTATGTGACCTTGCGTGCTCTTGGTTGTGGTTGATGCATAAAACCATGCATTCATGCATCCATGAAAACTCTTTTTCTTTTGGTTTTCAAGGAACTTAGAGGTCTTTCCTTGTAAACATCATAAGTTTCATCAAACTCAATGGATCTTGGGTGTTGATGGGGTGAAAACTCTAATCCACCAAAATGGATGATTGATTTTGATGATAACTTAATCGAAGCTTTAGTCCAATGTTTGAGTGTTTACAAGTTAATATCTTAAGTTCCTTGAAACTCAAAAATTAAAAAAAAAAAACAAATTACTGCATTGCATGCATCATTCTACATTTGGTCCTGCTTTCTAAAGAAATTCTCCAGAGCCTTATTTCCTTTCTCCTGGTATCATCAGTACAACACTCTTGCTAAGAAGAAATGGAAAGCATCAAACAAGAGATTCTTGAGCTCCGTGAAGAGGTGGTTACTTTGAAGGCTGGTATGGAGCATCTGACTGCTCTGGTTGAGGCTCTAGTTTCTGCCCAAGTCAATCCTTCTATGATGGAAGAAAGGATGGCAAAGGTCTTTCTTGAAACTTTGAACTCATCTTTTCCTGAGGGGATAGTAGTCCATACACCTACTGACTCCCGTGGAGAGGTAGATATGAATACGCTTCTAGAAAGTGATGTCCGAAAGGAGTGTTTGCTTGAAGAAGGTAACTCAGTTGGTAGTGTGAAGAAGTTTGGTAATGACTTTTCAAAGAAGAGAATCAAGGGAGGAAACAATCATCATCAACATCAGCACGTTTCCTATGTTATTCCTGTATCCAATTCAGTTCATGCAATTCCAGATTATCAGCAGAATACTCGTCAACAAGTTCCTCCACTGAATGAGCAAAATCAATCTCGAAAGCCTAATTTTGATCCTATCCCTATGACCTACCCAGAATTGTTCCCTGCTCTAGTTCATAAGAATTTGGTTCAAACAAGGTCACCACCTCCAATTCCAGAGAAGATTCCATGGTGGTACAGTGCTGATGTTACTTGCGCTTTTCATCAGGATGCTCCCGGACACAGTTTAGAAGATTGTTGGGCTTTAAAGGTTGAAGTTCAAAGATTGACTCGTGCTGGTATTTTGTCTTTCCGAGACATTGGCCCTAATGTTCAAAACAATCCCTTGCCAAAGAATGAATGAGTCACTATTGATGGTAGCCTGAAGTTTGAAAGATGTTTCCTTCAGCACAAACCCAGATGGAGAAAGCCTTCTCAGTTTTTAGTATTCTTATTGATTTCCATTTGTAATATTTCTTGTTTTTCAATGCATTGTTTGCATGTAGAAACTTGTTTATTTTTGAATGTTAATGCTAACACAATGATAATGTTTGTCTTGAAGTAATCCATTCGTTTCACTCATGTTTATTTGTTTTTATGCATTATGATACCAATTACTTTTGCCAAACTCTTGCTTATGCAAAGATTGGAAGGAGGATGATGATCTGAAAACGCAAAATTTCTGGTTGTATGCTTTTGAATAAGACCCTGCTGATGATGTACAGGCATTGTTTCAAATTCCCAAACACCGGAGATATAAGGAAGATAATCCCTTGTTAACCCCTTTGAGCCTTGAAGTAGGAGTTTATTTTCTAAACGAAAAAACCCTAATTTTTAACCTGGGGCAGGGTAGTCTTCAGTTAATTTGACCGAGTGTTCATATTTCAAAAAGGATTGTGCATCCAAAGGTCAAGCACGTCATGTCCACATCAAAGGATGGATCATGGGAAACCACAATGGTTATTCGCCGCGCATCAAAAGGCTGGAAAATGTGAAACCACAATGGTTATCCTTCGTCCGCCAAGAAATGAGGCAGTCACAACCCTCTCAACAAGTCAAGACAAAGTCAATATCACACGATTTGTTCAAATCAAAAGAATGAATAAAAAAGAAAAGAAAAGAAAAGAGAAGCAAAGCTCGCTAAGTCAGAAACTTGAAAACAAGTGACTTAGGCAAAAGTTAGAGCATCCCGCTGGACGACCAATTCAAAAGAACTAGTCCAGGCAAAAATTAGGGAAAATTAAAAAAAAAAAAAACGAAAAGTGAAAAGAAAGGACTACAAAGCAAAAGTCCTCAAAAATGAACAAATCTGTGTGAATACAAAAATGAAGACAAAAGGGTGACTGCTACTCCAAGAAAGCTTCATCAGGTCCTTAATGGCACAAAATCTTTTTGAGAGATGAATACTCGTGTTAAGTTAACTGAACATAGGACTGGAGAACATCACGAAGATGGGGTGGGCTAAATAAACTTTGAGCCTAAAAATCTTTTTTTCTGAAAACCGTGAACCAGGCCACGTTGCAACCCTCAAAAGTCCTAATTGAAGCAGGGTTTATTTCGAAAGCATACTTAAACAAGAAAGCGTTCCTGACTCCTATCGGTTATGCTGAAAACTTGTGTTGGTATCATATGCATAAAAAATAAAAAAAAATCAATGTCATCTCTTAACTAGTGATTCATTCACAAAGTTATGCGACATCTTTTCGAAACTTCAAAACTTACATAATTGTTGCATTTTCATTATCATTCTCAGAATAAACATTTTTCTGCTTGTAAACATTTGTTTGACATCCAGGAAGTTTACATCTGATCATCAGTAGAAAACTAAAACATTGCCAGGGGCATGTTGTTTTCCCAGTATAATGCTTCTGCAAGTTTGATTACCATCATTGGGCAAAGCGCGAAGACTTTGTCGAGTAAAAGAATGTCCCAAGTTTAGTCAATCTGGGGCAGCTACGTCGAGATTTAACAAATCTCTCCAAGAAACTGTTGATCTGGGGCAGATTATTCCAAGTCTTCATGATGTCAAGGATCTCTATGAACCTTTTTGAGGTAGTTTCCTTTCATAGACTATGTAGTCTGGGGCAAGTTGTGAATCAGAAGTTACCTTGATCACCTCATTAGCTTGAAGTACAAAGGTTGTTGCCATGATTAGTCCAGAGTATGTCACTCTTTACCAAGAAGTTTTGAGACAACGGTTGACTGTTGGGTTTTCTTTCTCACATTGTGTTGAGTTTTGAACTAAAATCCCCCGCATGTTAACTTGTTTGCTTTGATGTTAACTTCTTATTTCCTCTGCAAGTTCGGAATGGTATTTTCTCCAAAGAAATTTTCTCTGATTCCCCATAATAGAGCTTGATGTGTTGTCCAATCTTTTTGATAAGAAGAAGATGATCTGTAAATTCCTTGCAGAGATTGATAATCCCCACTGAGTTTGGTCCTCGTGGAAGAATTTTGCTTCGGTGTTCCTCCTCAACTCACTTGTCAGGATGGAATAAATCCCTAGTTGAGTTTATTCCTCAAGGGGCAAAGCTTTGTTTGGCCGTTTCTATCCAGTTTGTTCTTGGAGTTGAACTTTGGTCTCTTGCAATACTATTTTGAACCTCTCTAGGCTGGGAAACCTAGATTAAGGAGGCATTTATTTTGCACCTCTTAAGGATTATGCTTTCCTCAACAATGGAAAAGTCATTTGTGATTGATGTTCTTATCAGATATTGAAAGGCTTATTTCCCGGCAGTGTCGTCATTGCACTTCGTTGGAATTTGTACTTGAAAGAAAGGGGGAGGTTCTGTCCTTAGCATGTTTTGTTGATAACAAATGCAAGCCTCTTTATTTGAGCAAGTTTGTATGTCTCCACATATTAATCTTATCTTCCAATCAAGTGATAATCTCTCATACTTTATGAACTTCTTGATTCCCAAATGGAAGAAGTTCAGCAAATGGTAAGTCGCTTCAGTATAAGTGACAGTTTGCAATCAAGCAGAAAAAGCTCACTTTCCTTGAAAATCCCCATTGAATTTGTTTCTAGGTGGATAATATGTTTCAGTTATTCTGTTCAGATGTCTACGAACAGAATACCAGTGAATTTTTTTCCTCACTTGGTCCAATCTTTTTGAGGCAGCTTCTTTCCATTTGTTCATGGATTGAATTTTGGTTGCTGCACAATGAATATTGAGATTATGCATTTGTGTTGGCATCCTCAAATCATTGAAAAAAGTATTATTGATTGCTCTTCACCGTCATTGGTACAATGGGGCATCTCTTCACCTTCAGTGGGACGTTGGTGTATTTTGTTATCTTCATCGTCAGTGGTACGTCGATGTATTTCTCTTCAATACCTTCAGTGGAACGTTGGTATGTGTTATCGTTAGTGGTACGGCGATACCTCTCTTTCTACCTTCAGTGGAACGTCGGTAGTTCACCTTCAGTGGGACGTTGGTGTATTTTGTTATCTTCATCGTCAGTGGTACGTCGATGTATTTATCTTCAATACCTTCAGTGGAACGTTGGTATGTGTTATCGTTACTGGTACGGCGATACCTCTCTTTCTACCTCCAGTGGGACGTTGGTAGTTCACCTTCAGTGGGACGTTGGTGTATGTTGTTATCTTCATCGTCAGTGGCACGTCGATGTATTTCTCTTCAATACCTTCAGTGGAACGTTGGTATGTGTTATCGTTAGTGGTACGGCGATATATCTCTTCAATACCTTCAGTGGAACGTCGGTAGTTCACCTTCAGTGGAACGTTGGTGTATTTTGTTATCTTCATCGTCAGTGGTACGTCGATGTATTTCTCTTTCTACCTCCAGTGGTGTAAGTTTAAGAGTGCGCCTAAGAGGGGGGGTGAATTAGGATTTTGAAGATTTATCCGGTTTTAGAATACTTGTACTTATTTTTGGTTAAGTATTTGAAGATTTTTGAATGGTTCTTTTCTTTTCTTGGTAATAGTGATGAAAGCGGTAAAATGCGGAAAAGTAAAGAACACAATGATGTATACTGGTTCCCCTCACAATCCGAGAGTACTCCAGTCCCCTTTCAACATGAAAGAGATTTTACTATTGTTAGATCTTTGTACAAGCCTACACAAGACTCCTCCTACAATCTTCTAACAAAACCACCAAGAACAATCCTCTTGGATTTTTCACTAACTTGTTTCCAACAATCCTGGACAACAAGATCTCAACCACCAAGAACAATCCTCTTGGATTTACTATCTTGATTATGAGAACAATCCTCTCACTAATCAATAACCCTTGCTTCCAACAATCCTGGATAGCAAGTCAATAATAATGAATATATTTGAGTAGAAATGTTAATGAACATATATCAATCTATAAGATTGATCTTCTCTTTCAAGTCAAGACAATTTACAATGATATAATAGTGCTCAAGTGTTTATGTATGAATGAGAAACTTTTCTAACAATGTGTAGAAAAAGTTTCAATGAAAGTTCAAGTATGAAACACTTGTATGAAAATATATGATGAAAATATATGATCAAAAATGTGGTAAATTGTAATGAAAGAGGTGAAATTCAAATATGAAAATATAGAGTATATATAGTGTCTTAACACCCCTAGGAATGAGTATGATTCAATGAAAAGGTGCAAAGATTGATGGTATTAAAATTGTTCACGTTCAGATTTGAAACATACTGTTTTTTGACTCTGGTACGCTGGAAATCGATTTACCATTATAGGAAATCGATTTCCCTGAAGCGTTGTGTCTAAAAATTCAAAAACTGACACTGGAAATCGATTTACCCATATAGGAAATCGATTTCCATGTTAAAAAACAGTTCTGGAAATCTGTTTCCAAATACAGGAAATCTGTTTCCAGTTCAGGAAATCTGTTTCCAAACACAGGAAATCTGTTTCCTGACAGCAAACAACTTTGATTTGAAATATAGGAAAAGATTTATATTTTAACCAAAAGGACCATGCATGCAACTAAATATTTAGGAGAATATTGAGCACTAAGTTATCAATATAAATTGCATGCTTATACCTTAATAAATCAAGACCAATGCTATTCTTCAAAAAATAATTCTTGAATTCTTTGATGCTAGCTTTTACGCATGATGAATCTTGAGTACTTGATTTGATTAAATTCACTTGAGGCTTTTTCCATACTTTTTGACATGATCTTTTGATTATTACTTTGTCTTCATCAAAACAAAATAGATGGAGAGTCTTGACTTCACATTCTCCCCCTTTTTGATGATGACAAACCATTGAAATTTGAAGTGCTTGGATCTCATGAAAAAACTTGAATCTCTTATGTGAATGCTCCCCCTATCTTTGATAACTCCCTCTTGATCAAATCTCTCCCTTGATTCATATAGATTTTGCATCTTACTTTTGGGCTGCAATAGTTAGAGACAAGCATACACATACACATATATATCTTCTCCCCCTTTGTCATTAGCAAAAAGGATGGGAAAAGACTTTAAAATGTAGAGAAACTTATGAAAGTATCAGATATGCCTATGAGTTTTACCTCATGAGTGACTTCATCAAAACATTCATCTATGGTGAATAAGATTTTGAAGCTTTTGTCACAAAGTTGACTTTTGCTTAGAAGATTTTGCTTTAGTCTTTCAACATAAAGTACATCTTCAATTGATATGAAAATTAGTGCTCCAACTTTGTCAATGCCAAGAATTCTTCCTTTAAGGTATTCTCCATATGTGAAATCACCCTTGGACTTTATAACTAGATTTGAAAGTTAGTTTATGTCTCCCATCAAATGCTTAGAACCACCACTTTTCAAAACATCATAGATTTAAAGTGGTCCTCAAGCAAACCTACAAAACAAATTAAGTTTGATTTGGTACCCAATGTGCTTTGGGTCCATCATAGTTAGTTCCTTTCTTAACCCACACATAATGACCACTTGCCACACTGAAATTTCTTACATAGCAAGCATTAGGTGTATGACCAACAATACCACAATAAAAACAAGTAGGAACAAAATTACTTTTATATTTAGGAACATATGGTTTCTTTTTAGGAAACCTTTTAGGATGACGATAAACCTTTTGTGCTTTATCCAATTTGTTGAATTGTTCACCTGCCTTCACAAAGATAGTTTTACTAGTACTTGGTTTAGACTTTGCATATCCAAGACCACTTTTATCATTAGGGAATCTTTGTTGCCTAGGGACACCTTCCAACCCAATTTGTCCTTTTTCATACCTTTCAAGGACTCTCTTTAATTGAACAATTTGAAAAGAAAGTGATTCACAATTCTTGCATGCAACACTATTTTCTTGAACACTAATCATTTTTTCTTTGTCATCCTTTTGTTCTTCTTCAATTATCTTAACCTTCTCTTCTAAAGATGATATTATTTTCTTTTGAGATGAGATAGTTTTATAGAGAATTTTGCACTCATTTAACAATTCATTTATAGCATCTTGAACATCATTATCAAAAAGAGAAAATTCATTACTAACCTCATTGTCTTCATCATCAGAATGGTGTGTTGCTACCAATGCAAGATTCACATGTTCTTCATCTGAAGATGAACTTATTTCATTGTCATCCCATGCTACATATGCTTTCTTTGATTTTTTATCCTTATTTTTCTTGAAGTATTTGTCCTTCTTTTCAAGTTTAGGGCATTCACTTTTGACATGTCCTCTTTCTCCACATTCAAAGCATTTAATCTTCCTTGTTGGTGCTTCCTCTTTAATGATCTCCTTTTTCTTTTCTTTTCTTAGAAATTTTTCAAATTTTTTGATAAACTCATTATCTTCTTCACTAGTGGATTCATCCTCTTGATTGCTATGATGCTTGACTCTTGTCTTCAAGGCAATATCTTTTGAATCTTTTATTTGAATTTCATGCGTTTCAAGTCTTCCGAGTTCTGTTTCATATTCTTGAAGTTTACCAAACAAGGTTGCAGAAGTCATCTTTGATAGATTCTTTTTCTCGGATATCGCCGTTACGTTCGGTTACCATTCTCTCGTTAAAGATCTAAGCACTTTTAGATTTAGTTCTTCGCTAGTGAGGGTCTTACCAAGTGCCTTCAAGTGATTTGTCAAATGAACGAATCGTTTTTGCAATTCGAGAATAGTTTCTCTAGGCTTCATTCTAAACAGTTCGTATTCTTGACTTAAGGTATTCAATCTTGATCTTTTAACTTCGGTGGTACCTTCATGAGTTTCTACAAGAGTATCCCATATTTCCTTTGCGGTTGTACATGCCGATACTCGGAAAAATTCATCCATACTAAGAGCACCTTGAAGAAGATTGACCGCCTTTTTGTCAGCAAGAACCTTCTTTCTATCATCATCGTTCCATGAAACTTTAAGCTTTGTTGATTCAACACCATCGACAACAGTTGTAGGAACAAATGGACCATTTTGGACTGCTTCCCATACTTCTTCTCCCTGTGCTTCTAAGTGAGCCTTCATTCGGATTTTCCAAAAGTCAAAGTATTCACCACAAAATAATGGAGGCTTGTTGTTACTACCACCATCTCTAAAAATTGGATTTTGATTTGCGGAAGCCATTCTGGATCTTTAGGAACAGGTTACCTATAAGCTGCTCTGATGCCAATTGTAAGTTTAAGAGTGCGCCTAAGAGGGGGGGGGGGGTGAATTAGGATTTTGAAGATTTATCCGGTTTTAGAATACTTGTACTTATTTTTGGTTAAGTATTTGAAGATTTTTGAATGGTTCTTTTCTTTTCTTGGTAATAGTGATGAAAGCGGTAAAATGCGGAAAAGTAAAGAACACAATGATGTATACTGGTTCCCCTCACAATCCGAGAGTACTCCAGTCCCCTTTCAACATGAAAGAGATTTTACTATTGTTAGATCTTTGTACAAGCCTACACAAGACTCCTCCTACAATCTTCTAACAAAACCACCAAGAACAATCCTCTTGGATTTTTCACTAACTTGTTTCCAACAATCCTGGACAACAAGATCTCAACCACCAAGAACAATCCTCTTGGATTTACTATCTTGATTATGAGAAC
Source organism: Vicia villosa (assembly GCF_029867415.1). Classification (NCBI taxonomy): domain Eukaryota; kingdom Viridiplantae; phylum Streptophyta; class Magnoliopsida; order Fabales; family Fabaceae; genus Vicia; species Vicia villosa. The sequence continues at coordinate 464,152 of NW_026705595.1, forward strand.
AATCCTCTCACTAATCAATAACCCTTGCTTCCAACAATCCTGGATAGCAAGTCAATAATAATGAATATATTTGAGTAGAAATGTTAATGAACATATATCAATCTATAAGATTGATCTTCTCTTTCAAGTCAAGACAATTTACAATGATATAATAGTGCTCAAGTGTTTATGTATGAATGAGAAACTTTTCTAACAATGTGTAGAAAAAGTTTCAATGAAAGTTCAAGTATGAAACACTTGTATGAAAATATATGATGAAAATATATGATCAAAAATGTGGTAAATTGTAATGAAAGAGGTGAAATTCAAATATGAAAATATAGAGTATATATAGTGTCTTAACACCCCTAGGAATGAGTATGATTCAATGAAAAGGTGCAAAGATTGATGGTATTAAAATTGTTCACGTTCAGATTTGAAACATACTGTTTTTTGACTCTGGTACGCTGGAAATCGATTTACCATTATAGGAAATCGATTTCCCTGAAGCGTTGTGTCTAAAAATTCAAAAACTGACACTGGAAATCGATTTACCCATATAGGAAATCGATTTCCATGTTAAAAAACAGTTTTGGAAATCTGTTTCCAAATACAGGAAATCTGTTTCCAGTTCAGGAAATCTGTTTCCAAACACAGGAAATCTGTTTCCTGACAGCAAACAACTTTGATTTGAAATATAGGAAAAGATTTATATTTTAACCAAAAGGACCATGCATGCAACTAAATATTTAGGAGAATATTGAGCACTAAGTTATCAATATAAATTTCATGCTTATACCTTAATAAATCAAGATCAATGCTATTCTTCAAAAAATAATTCTTGAATTCTTTGATGCTAGCTTTTACGCATGATGAATCTTGAGTACTTGATTTGATTAAATTCACTTGAGGCTTTTTCCATACTTTTTGACATGATCTTTTGATTATTACTTTGTCTTCATCAAAACAAAATAGATGGAGAGTCTTGACTTCACGGACGTTGGTAGTTCACCTTCAGTGGAACGTTGGTGTATTTTGTTATCTTCATCGTCAGTGGTACGTCGATGTATTTCTCTCCAATACCTTCAGTGGAACGTTGGTAGTTCACCTTCAATGGAACGTTGGTGTATTTTGTTATCTTCATCGTCAGTGGTACGTCGATGTATATCTCTTTCTACCTCCAGTGGAACGTTGGTAGTTCACCTTCAGTGGAACGTTGGTGTATTTTGTTATCTTCATCGTCAGTGATACGTCGATGTATTTCTCTTCAATACCTTCAGTGGAACGTTGGTATGTGTTATCGTTAGTGGTACGGCGATACATCTCTTTCTACCTCCAGTGGGACGTTGGTAGTTCACCTTCAGTGGAACGTTGGTGTATTTTGTTATCTTCATCGTCAGTGGTACGTCGATGTATATCTCTTTAATACCTTCAGTGGGACGTTGGTATGCGTCATCGTCAGTGGTACGTCGATGAATTATCTCTTTTGATATCATCAGTGGTACGGTGGTAGATCTCTTCATATCATCAGTGGTACGGTGGTATATTTCTTCATACCTTCAGTGGAACGTTGGTACGTGTTATCGTCAGTGGTACGGCGGTACATCTCTCTCATCGTCAGTGGTACGGCGGTACATCTCTCTCATCGTCAGTGGTACGTCGATGAATCATCTCTTTTCACATCATCAGTGGTACGGTGGTATATTTCTTCTTCATGCCTTCAGTGGAACGTGGGTATGTGTTATCGTCAGTGGTACGGCGGTACATCTCTTCAATCATCAGTGGTACGATGGTGTGATTTCTGTTAACGGAAGATTGGCATTCTGATGCATACTTTCTCATCCCCAGTGAAAGAGGATGATCCCCTTTTCTCATCCCCAGTGAAAGAGGATGATCCCCTTTTCTCATCCCCAGTGAAAGAGGATGCTATAACCTCTCTGACGCGAAGTGTCTTCCCCAGAGAAGTTTCTTTCTCCACCAAAGTTCCGTCTCTCCAACAAAGTCTTGCCTTCCCCAGTGGAACTTCTAAGACGTTTGTTTCCCCAGCGGAGTTATAGCAAGACATTTGTTTTCCCTAGTGGATCACTTGTTACTCTCCAGTGTTGTTATGCTTATTATCATCACATGCATTCATTAACATTGCATTGCATCTTAGGCTCAAAAATTCTGTTTTATATATTTAAGTCTCTTCGATTTTTGTCAAAATGAAGATTTCCAATCATCGTATCTCCAAATCGAAGAAACTTAAATAGGGGCATCTGTCATACCCCAATTTTTGACCCTAAGATCATACATCAATTGCATTCAATCATCAATCAAGAGCACCATTGTGAAGCTTGATCTTTGATACTGTGATTATCTCTGAGGGGAATTATCGAGCATTTATAGTTTTTATTTGTTTATACTAACAAAAAAAAATCAAAAATATATGTTTTGTCTCTTTTGTTTATATTTTACAGGTGAAAGATCGGGCAAAAATCAAAACATAGCAAGAAAACAATTCTTGAAAATTGGAAGGTGGAAATCGATTTACCCCTGTGGGAAATCGATTTCCTGTGCGCAAAATTCAAAAAAAATATAAGAGGGAAGCTTGACATCATTTTGGCACCTTTTTAATTGATCATTTTATCAATTTTCCACCTCATCAAAATTAACTCATTCATTAAACCCTCTTTAACCCCATTTTACCACTTTTTACCATTTAATTGCCACTTTAATCACCAATTAAACACAAGTTAATCACCAAACACAAAAAGACCAATTTGCCACTACTCTTGCTCCAACTCTATAAATAGAGCCCTCTACTCTCTCATTTCTCAAGCTTGGAGAGCCAAAAAATTGCTTGCAAATTCATTTCTCACCCTTTCCAAAACCCTCACCCAAAGTTCATTTTCATAAGATTGGTAAGGTTCACATTGAATCTTGCTAATTTTGAACTAAGCCTCCTACATTTCACTCTTTTCTTTGATTGTTCATCTCCATACTTGAAGGATCTACACTTTGTGCTTGTTCTTGAAGCTACTTCAACACTTTAATTCAAGAATTGGTAAATTTCTCAATTCTAAGATGTAGATCTTTGTTGCTTGTGTTCAATGCATCTTTGATGCTATATTGGTGCTATTTGATGGTGATTTGATGGAAAATTCGTGCTCCAATGGATATGTGATCATAAGGTGTTTGTATGTTTGCTTAAGTCAAGTTTTATGCCTCCTAATGCTGATTTTTTGAATGCTGCGTGCAGGAAATCGATTTCCCTCTGTAGGAAATCGATTTCCACCTTATTTTTTTTCAAAAATTTGAACTCTGGACTCAGGAAATCGATTTCCTACAGAGGTAAATCGATTTCCTGCTGGCAGAATGTGTTTTTTTGCCTTTTTTATGCTTGTTTTGGCTTCCTACTTCCTCCACTTCATTAATATCACTGGATCTAGGATGTTGATAGGTTTGAAATGACCTAATCCATAATATTAGATGAATGATATTAATGATAGTGTGAGTTGATTATCTTTTGTGAATTTTATTCTTCTTCCTCCATTTCATTAATATCATTGGATCTAGGATGTTGATAGGTTTGAAAGAACCAAATCCATAATATTAGATGAATGATATTAATGATAGTGTGAGTTGATTATCTTTATGCATTTTATCTTCTCCTTCTCCTTTTTTTCTTTTGATCGATGAAAGTCTTAATACTTTGAGAATTCTTATGGATTCTTAGTAAAGACTAGATCGTTACCTATTTTCTTTTCGTGTGGTATTGCTTTCGGAAGGCGATCTACATATCGTTCTTCTCGCATGCATTAGCACATAAAGTTTTGACCGGCCTCGTTGTAGGGTGATTTCTACATAAATCACTTGGCGATCTGCTTAACATAGCGCAATATTTCGTGTCCCGAATAAAAAAGATCAAATATGGAAGAGAATTGTATGCGGTTGATTTAAGACTTGTGGAGGTTTTTATCGTGTAGTCGCTATGATTCTATCAAGCTTCTGATAAACCCCATTGAATTTAAATCCGAGTACATCATTCACTCACCATAGATCTTCCTACTGACTTTGATAACATACTTGACAAGTTTCAAGATGGTTATCTTTAACACTTAACAACTAACTTTAATTTCCGCACCTTTACTATACCGCTCTTTATATTACCGCTCTTTACATTTCTCGCTTTATCGCTTTATTTTATCATTTCATCATATTTACTTTCCGTCATTTTCTCTTTGTCCACTTGGACATATGTTTATGCTTCTGTTATTTTTCTTTTGTCCACTTGGACCATACTTTATTTTTTCGCTAAAACACTAATAAATAACCAAAAAATCTAAAAAAATACATAAGGTTCTCTTTGGACTATCGGTTACTATCCCTAGCGCTTTGGAGATTCGGACTTATGGACCTAATACCTCTGGACTCGTTCTATTACTATCCTGTGATTGTTCTGTCTGTCTGGCATTGTTCTGTTGTATGTTTATGTGTGCAGGTATTTCCTTGAAAGCCCTTGATAGTTAATTCCAAGGCATTGATATAAGGATTTTACCCGAAAACAGCCGTTACTCTGCCCAATTTTCGTCAGAATCTTAATGTGCTTAACGAAAAATGGTGCTAAGACAATAAGTTCATCTGGATCCCCAAGTGTTAATGTGTTGGTATTGATAAATCCAAAGGATGGGAAAACTACCTTGGCTCTTAATGTCAAGTGTTGGCTTCTTATTCGGTTAGACCGTTTCTTTCCTTAGCTTTTATTTTATGCATTAGGTTAGCCTCTTCATCTCCTCCCATTCTTAAATTTTCAAAATCTTCTCCCTTTTTCCAAAATATTCTTATGTTTGCAAATCTTTTCAAAACTTTTTTCTTAAAAATATCTTTCGCCCTTAGTGGCTTTTCTTCAAAAGTTTAGACACCGTTAATTGTCGAAACGAGTGGTTATACCCCACGATTTTGAAATTGATTGATAATAACGAGATCTTTTCCGCGTGAGAGAGCTAGTGGCATACTCGTTGATTTTATCCGAGTTGGCGCCCTTCTTTCATTTGCGATGCAAAGAACTTGTTTGTTCTCATGCTCAAGATCAATGGCTGAGTATTTCTCTCTAACGACAACAAAGTGTTTATCCGTTTTTAAAAAACGTTTTTCCCAAAAGCGGAACTACATTAGCTCTGACTTCTCCATTGCACCGAGGAGGTATGTAGGCCCAAAGCTTAACGCTTTGCCGAGCTTATTTTAATAAATAAAACAAACTCTTTTTTAGCACACACACACAGATTTTCAAAAAGGTTCCCATGGAGTACCACGGATATGAGGGGTGCTTTAAACCTTCCCCTCATATAATCAACACCCGTACCTGAGATCTCTTTCTTGTTTTAAAAAACAAAACTTTGGGTTTTACGTTCTTTTCCCTTTTCCTTTGAAAAAATAAAGCGCGGTGGCGATTTCAAAACGGAATATTGATTCGAGTCAATCCCATGGCTTCGATGTCAGATTTTCCCCGCTACAAGTATAAATGAAAAATGATAATAAAAATGGTTAAATGATGAGAATTAAATTGAAGTAAAATAAAAATGATAAAAAACCCTTAGAATGAAATAGATGGGCCCTAAATATTTGGGCCTAAGCATTCGCTAATTACACATTTTTATTTAATTAAAGATGATTTTATAAGGGGTCAGGTTTAACAATAGATATGTTAAACCCCATAGCCCTTAATTTTAACACCTTTAGTAAATTAAAGAATGCGAACGGTGTCGGGTAAATTTTGGGTATGACATCATGCAGCCCATCACTTCAACCATGGCCAAAAAGTTAAGTAAATACACATCACATTAGTAAAAACAAATTCAGATTCGACTTAATAAGAAAAGTGATTGAAACACACTAAAACATTGGAGAAGGCGAAACTAAATCTAAACATAAATCAAGTCACATTTAACTCAGTTTTAACCATAATCAATTCTATAAGTATTCAAAGGGTGAAATAAAATTCAACAAAACAAGTTTTGTTTCTCAATAACCTTATGATTAACAAGTTTTGTTTTCACAAAAGGAACTAATACCAAATTGATGAATCATTATAAGCTGAAATAGCTATTACCATTCCTAAGAGATAATACAAAACTCATAAATTATAATTTGGTTCTTACTTACCAATCCAATCCATCCCATAATGGGTCACCAGTTAGCCCACGCAAAACTGAAACAGTTGGTACAAAATCAACAACCAACACAACAAAGGTGAACCTGCATCCTCATCAGAACCGGCATCCTCATAAAAACACAAATAATTGTTAGAATGATTTTCTAACACAAATAATTGTTAGAATGATTTTCTAACACAAATAATTGTTAGAATGATTTTCTAACATCTAAGGTTGTTATTAATATAGAGATCACAATTGATAATGGTTTTATTTGGAGGTTCTCTTATGCATCAGGAAATATACCATTACAATAAATTAAAAATCATGAAGAGTAAAGACTGCCATGACCACTTCACTGTAAAAATGGCAGCAACTTACAGGTTCCCTCAAACCAGAAGAAACTCAACAGAAAATGAACCATTGGCTGATATGAACTATCTGCGGTAACAGTGGCGTTTGAATTGAAGTACACATGCAGAATTCCATGTTCAAATGTGCACTTCAAATGTACACTTCAAATGTACACATGATTGCAGAATTCCAGGCTGGAAATACAAACAGTTGTTAGAAATTAAATGAACAATATGTGCCCTATCACTATCATTCAACCTTATACAACAAATCATGTAGGGTGAAGGTTAACTACCTAGTAGAGCATATACATGTGACAACAAAAAACTCAAAAGCATACCTACATCGTTGATCAGATGTTCTAGTCATTTGCATAGTCTCCCCTGTTACAATATGTTCTACAACTTTTGCAAACAAAGAAACAACCTACATGCACAGAAAAACAGTCCTTAAGCAGATGACTTGTGCATAAGTAGGCACCATCAAGGACCTAGATATATAATACATCTCTACGGTTATACTATAGGTATATATAAACATATATTACCAATTTACTGTAGCTCTGTGTTCTTTAAAGAGGCCAAAGTGACATAAGTCCGGGAAAGAAAAAAATCTCCAGCCAATACTGCCAACTACAACAAAAGTATACCCAAGAAAACCTCAAGCAAGTAACACCCACCATGATATCACAATTTACATGTAAAAAGTAGTGAACAATTATGATCAACAAGAAAATTGTATGCAGGCAACAAAAAAAAACAACTTGATACGCTACCTTATTTCCCATGACTGCTAAAACAAAGAGAACATAAGTAATCATTAAAATATAACAATTACAAGCAGCTGAAATCAGTGAACCTAACTACGGACATCAACGATCCAAGTAAACTATCACATAGTAGAATTGAAGAGAATGCTTCACTCAAAACAATAACTTGATTGCAAAAATATCTTCCAGTTTGTTTCAACATATCAAGCATATTAGTTTGAAAAACATGATCAACAGCTCCAACACTAACACCAGTCCCACTCTGTGGCATAGCAAACACATCAACAACGCGAACAATATACTCATCCACAAACTCTCCCAACATCATGAAGGATGGAAAAACACTTAGAAAGGGGGGGGGGGTTTGAATAAGTGTAGTTTTAAAACTCTTAAGATAAAAACAATTTGCATAATGATTTTTATCCTGATTCGTTGTTAACTAAACTACTCCAGTCCACCCCCTTGGAGTGATTTACCTCACCTGAGGATTTAATCCACTAATCAACCTTGATTACAATGGTTTTCCACTTAGATACCCTCCAAGTCTTCTAGAGTATTCTGATCACACCTTGATCATTCTAGGAACCTTTTACAAATGAATGTAAAAATAAATTCTTACAAGAGTATTACAATGCTTCTTAATAAGCTATAATCACAACTGTGATATTTCTCTTAAGTTCTAAGCTTAAATCTCACTAAGATATTATAATGAAGTGAGGTTGAAGATGAAGTTTGATAGCTTTTGATTTCAGCAGAGTTTCAGCAAGATTAAAAAGTTGTTCGTAAATTGGTAAATTGGTAACCTTGCTTCTGATCAGAACTTCACTATTTATAGGCGTTTTGAGAAGATGACCGTTGGGAGCATTTAATGCATTGCGTGATCCGTACAACATTGTATTTAATGTTTCACTGTTTTGTCAACTACCTCGAGCCTTGCTTTTGTTGCTTTTACTGACTTTGCCGTTAATAGCTTCTAACGTTCCTTTTGTCAGTCAGCGTAGCCTGCTATCCTGTACTTGCTTCTGATCTGATGTTTGTAGAAACAATGTTTGTATTTCATCAGAGTCAAACAGCTTGGTGCAGAGCATCTTCTTATCTTCTTACCTTGAAGTGCTTCTAGCGTGATACCATGAGAACTTCAGTGCTTCTGCTTCTGCTTCTGATCTCAAGTTCTTCTGATGCTTCAATAGACCATGTTCTGATTCTGCTTGACCATCTTCTGATGTCTTGCTAGAGCATGTTCTGATGTTGCATGCTGAACCTTCTGAGTCAGTGCTTCTTGCGCTGATTTTGTGCATACTCTTTATATGTTTCCTGAAATAGAAATTGCATGGGATTAGAGTACCACATTATCTTATACAAAATTCATATACATTGTTATCATCAAAACTAAGAATATTGATCAGAACAATTCTTGTTCTAACAGTCTCCCCCTTTTTGATGATGACAAAAACATATATAATTGATATGAATTTGCAATCAGAATATCAGATGGCTAAAGACAAATACACAGTTATAGCATAAGCATATAAACATAGTGTGTGAATATGTCTCCCCCTGAGATTAACAATCTCCCCCTGAGATGAATAATCTCCCCCTAAAATAAATACTGGAAGAAGTTTACAAATAAAGGACTTCCCTGAGTATTTTCCATTTCAGTTGAGACGTTCACAAATGCCTATAACTTCAGAACATTCAGAGCTTCTGCTTCTTGCTTCCACAGGACAACTTTAGAGCTGTGAATTTCTTCTAGAATCATTGCATGCTTGATTGTATTATAACATTCTTGAATGTACCAGAGCGTCATCAGAGCATCTCTACATCCTGAAATGTTTCAGAATAAACTAGACAACAAAATTCAGAGCATGAATGAATCAGAACATAAAATATGTATCAGAGCATATAGTATGTATCAGAGCACATGAAAATGTATCAGAACATATAAGGGATAAGAATGTGTTGGAGCATATTCTATCACAAGAATATCAAAATATTCTTCCTTCTTGCTTCAGATCTTGAAGCTTTACAGCACTCAGCTTGCTTCAATTTCCATGAGCATGTTTCTATAAAGAATTGCTTTTCCCCATGTCTTTGCTTCTCATGTTGAGCTTTTTCAGAATGTCTTCAATCCTGCAAAAAATCTCAAAGACATAGAACTTGCAAATTCTGTTAGAAATGTGGAGACTTACTCCCAGCAACTGATATAATTAATCAAATCAATTATCACATTTTCTCCCCCTTTTTGTCATAACATAAAAAAAAAACATAAAAGATTCAGATGAAAAACAAAAACAATATGAGAGAAAAAGAAGATTGCATTGATTCATCAGAAAGATCAGAAGATTCAATAAAAGGAGAAGCAGATGCAAGAAGCAAGAAACAGACTAAGACCAAAAACTATTACTAGCCTAACTTAGAAAAAATATGGGCTAGAATGCTGTGAATCTCAGAAGTGCTTTCAGATTGCTTCTTCATGAAAGACCGAAACTCATCATGAGTGTCTTTATGCCTATCCAAGTGAGAGGCTAGACCAGCTTGATTCTGTTGAAGGTCCTCCAAAGTCTTCTCTAGACGAGAGGGATCACCAGAAGTAGCTTCACTACCAGCATTCAGTGGGATAGCATGTCCAGCAGAAGCATCTAAAGTGAGAACATCTTCTTGAGTTTCCGGAACAGGACTTTTCTCAGAAGGATGATTCTCAGCAACTTGTTTCTCAGCATCTTCCATCTTAACATCAGAGTCTGACTCATAAGCATCTTCAGCATATTCTGGATCAGGGATCACAAAATCTTCATTCTCCAGAGCTTGAAGAATCTCAGCCAGATTCTTTGGAGGAATGGGAGCAGTAGCCTCTGAAGGGTAGACAACTTCAGGAATGACCATGTTAGGTGCCTTCTTAGAAGGATTCACCCTTAGCAAGTTGAACAACCACTGGAAATCTCCAGTCAGAACAGGATTCTGAGGCTTCCATACAACAATCTCCCAAGAATGTGCTTCTTGTTCAGCTTCAGGAACTTCTGCAAGTTCATCAACAAAGGCTTTCTCTTCAAAGCAATACCTGCCTCCAAGAGGACTATTCCAGAAATCTTCATAGGATCTTAGGAATCCAAGATGACCTGGAGCTTCTGCTTCACATATCTTCTGAAGCTTCAGAAACTCAGAGTCCATGTTTCTTCTGAACCTTCTCCAGAGATTTCTCAGAGAAACATCATCCATCTTGGCATGACGTGCAGCACACAAAGTTTCTAAATCTTTCTGCAATCTAAGTTTTAGAATTTCAAAACGTACACCAATAGAAAATTCCCGGCGGGATTCGAGTCTGGTGATAACACAGTCTGGTTTCAGAAAGAAGTAGGGTTGAGGTTCTCTATCAAAAGAAAGAGATGAAACTACTTCTTCTTCTGACTCAGGATCTAGCACCACTAGCTCAGGTTCAGGACGGGGTTTAGGTGTGTAGTTGCAGTCACGGAGTAGTTGTGCTAAAGAACCAGAACTTTTAGAATCTGATTCTGCTGAATTGTTTGCAGCAGGATTATCAGACGGATTATTTTGAGTGGGGGTCATAATAGGTTCATAGTTTGCATGAGGAGGAGGTTGAGAAGTGGAGATATTTGAGTGAGGAGGAAAGAGGGTTTGAAGGGGTTGGATATCAAGAACTAGAGTTTCAAGGGGATGGTCAGAAGCGATGTTGGTTATGGGTGAAGAAGGAGGGGTAAGAACATTTGTAAAGGGAAAAGAAGGGGGTGAGAACATTGGTATGTTGGGATGATTCTGTTGGGGCTGTTTCTGGTTGAATATCTGGTTGAGGGGTAACCGGAACTTCTGTTGGTACAGATTCTGAATTTAAAACAAAGACAGAGATAGGTTCAGAAATATGTATACCTTTGGATATCTTTTGAGACCCTTCAGAATCATCTTCAAGCCTTTTTCTCTTCTTCTTCACATAGACAGATTTTACCTTGCCCAGAGCAATTTCTCACTTTCTGGCAGTTTCCTTTAGTTGCTCTTCCTTATTCAGTTCTTCTTGAAACACACCTTCCACTTGCTGACTCACAGCTTCTAGAAATTCTTCTTCTTCAACAACAACTTCTTTTCTCTTTTTATTTTTCTTCCTCTTTTTCTTTTCAACTTCCTTCTCTTCTTCTACATTCTCATTTTTCTTCAACTTTCTCTTCTTCTTCCTTCTCTCAGCAGCTTCTTGTTCAATGTTTTCATTTTCAACTAAAACTTCTTGATTTTCTTCAGCTACATCTTCTTCCAATGCAACATTCTCATTTTCAACTTCTGCAGCAGCTTTTTCTTGAATTTCCATCTCCTTGTTAACAAAAGGATGATCAAACTTACGCTTTGTCCTTCTTTCTTTGTTGACAACAACTTCTGGAGCAGCTTCTGAAACATCTTCTGAAACTGCAGGCCTGGAAGTGGGAGCTTGCTTACGACCAACTTTAGCAGGAGCATCTTGGGTATCACCTTCCTTGAGAGTGTCAAGATATAGAACCTTAACTTCTGGCAGCTCACTTCTGAAAAACGTTTCAAACTCAGCAAGAACAAGGCTTCTTCTGCTTCTTGCTCCAGGGAGAGGTTGAGGAATAACTCTAACAGCTTGAATAAGATTCATCTTTCTTAAGGTGTTGGCATTCAAGCAACTTCCTGTAGCAGTAACAGGATCCTTGATGATTCCCTGAGCTTCCAAGTCTTCAATAGTCATGGTATGAACCAGAAGATTGGTAATGATTCTTCCAAAGGGAATAATATTTCCTTTCTTCGTTCTGAACGCATTTCTGGAGTCCCTTACAACATGCCACATATGATTGAAAATTATGTAGATAATATCAACCTTCTTCTGAGTGCCAATGTAGTACATAATGTATTGCTGCTCTTTGTTGACAAAATCTGCAAAATGGGTTGATTTTCTATGATAGAAACACCCTAGAAGAATCTTGGTCCAGACTTTGTAAAGATCCTTCATGTCTTTGACATGCTTTGTTTTCTTCGCATCTGTGTAGAGTTCAGTAAGAACAACTTCCCAGTTCATTCTTTGATCAGATTCAAAGACACCTTCAAGGTTTCTCAAATCGAACATCATTCTCAGAATGTTCTCAGTGATGACAACCATTCTTCCATGGACAAAAGATATAATAGCTTTAGGGGCTACTACAGCATGAACCCAAAATTCCTTTACCAGTTCTGGGTAAACTGGTCCACAGAACTCAGAAAACAATGACGTCCAACCTTGAAAGAGCATGTTATCCTTGAGATGAAACTCATGTTCTTCAAGACTGTCGAAATCAACCATTAATTCACAAATCACTTCTAACTCATTCCTAGGAATCGAGCAAGTGATTACAGGAAAAATCTGTTGTTCTTCTCCTTGTTGAAGTTGCTGAGAAGATGAACCAACGACTTGTGATGAAGAAGCAGCCATTTTAGCACAACTGAGATTACTGGATTTCTTTTTGGGTTTGTGTTTAGGGTTAGAGAAAATGGCGAACAAGTTGCAGAAATGCATGCAAGGAGAGAGAGAGAGAGAATGAGAGTGAAAAGGATAAACGTTATGATTTGAAATGAATATATAGAGGCGGATTTGAAAAGGAATGCAATGAAGTTATGAGAATGAACAATTACAGAATCAAATGGAATCAAGTGCATTAAATGATGAATGACGTTAGGTGAGAGAACGTGATATTTGAAATGATTCGCACAGTTACCTAGGGCGGCGTCCCATCAGTTGCACACACGCTTTTACCTATAGAGTGAACACGTGTTCACCATCAGAAAGAGCTTGGTGACAGTTGTTTAACATTGATCTTGCTTCTGATGAATGGTAAAACCTCTCATCTTCAGATTCTGATCATTGATTCTGATTTCCATTCTTTAGAAAAGATCTTGTTCTGATTGGATCATCCTTCTTTCCAAGAATGACATCTTCTGAATGAGCAGAGGTAAGTCTAGAAGATCTTCTGACGCTTGGCTCTTCAGAAATTCTGAGATTCTCTAAAGATGCGGCAACCTGATCTTCTGATCCTTTGCTTTTGAGATGTTCAGCTTCTGAAACTTTGCTTCTTGGTTCTTCAGCTTCTGATATATCAATATCTAAATCTGAACAATTCTCAAACTGCTTTGGCTTTTCAAGACCAAGCTTATCATCAAATCAGATATTGATTGATTCTTCCACAACCAATGTTTCAGTATTGTATACTCTGTAGCCTTTAGAGCGTTCAGAATATCCAAGAAGGAAACACTTCTGTGCCTTAGAATCAAACTTACCAAGATGATCTTTAGTATTCAGAATAAAACAAACACATCCAAAAGGATGAAAATATTAAATGTTGGGCTTTCTGTGTTAGAACAAGATTTGTTCTGATCAATATTCTTAGTTTTGATGATAACAAGGATATGAATTTTGTGTGAGATAATGTGGTACTCTAATACATTGCAATTTCCCTTTCAAGAAATATATAAAGAGTATGCACAAATCAGCGCTCAGAAGCTTTGACTCAGAAGGTTCAACATGCAACATCAGAACATGGTCTGGCAAGACATCAAAAGATGGTCAAAGCAGAATCAGAACATGGGTCTATGGAAGCATCAGAAGAACTTGAGTTCAGAAGCAGAAGCACTGAAGTTCTCATGGTATCACGCTCAGAAGCACTTCAAGGTCAGAAGACAAGAAGATGCTATGCACCAAGCTGTTTGACTCTGATGATATTCAAACGTTGTATACACAAACATCAGATCAGAAGCAAGTACAAGTGGCAGGCTACGCTGACTGACAAAAGGAACGTTAGAACCTATTAAAGGCAACGTCAGTAGACACAGCGTGAACAAGGCTCGAGGTAGTTGACAAAAGCGTGAAACATTAAATGCAATGCTGTACGGAATACGCAGAGCATTAAATGCTCCCAACGGTCATCTTCTCAAGTGCCTATAAATATGAATTTCTGATGAGAAGCAATGTTACCAATTCTGAACGAACTTATTCTGAAAAACTTGCTGAAACACTGTTCAACTCAAAGCTCAGAAACTTCATCTTCATCAAAGCTCACTACATTGCTGTTGTAATATATTAGTGAGATTAAGCTTAAACTTTAAGAGAAATATCACTGTTGTGATTATAGCTTTTCAGAAGCATTGTAATACTCTTAGAATTGATTACATTAATTTGTAAGTAACTAGAGTGATCAAGTGTTGATAAGGATACTCTAGGAAGTCTTAGCTTGTGTCTAAGCAGTTGTAATTAGAGTGATCACGTGGTGGTCAGGATACTCTAAGAAAGTCTTAGCTTGTGTCTAAACATTTGTTCCTGGAGTGATCAGGTTTTGATCAGGATACTCTAGAAGACTTAGTCGTGGGCTAAGTGTAAAACCATTGTAATCTGTTGCGATTAGTGGATTAAATCCTCAAGTGAGGTAAATCACTCCGTGGGGGTGGACTAGAGTAGTTTAGTTAACAACGAACCCGGATAAAAATAACTATGCAAATTGTTTTTATCGTTCAAGTTTTTAGACTACACTTATTCAAACCCCCCCTTTCTAAGTGTTTTTCTATCCTTCAGTTGGTATCAGAGCGCCGGTTCTAAGGTGCAAGCACTTAACCGTGTTTAGAAAAGATTCAGGAAGAGAAAAACGCTTCAGTAAAAGATGGCTGGTGAAATTCCAACAGACCCACCTGCATCTACATCTGGCTCTGCTGAGCAATACAATGGTAACAATGGTTATACTAGACCACCAGTATTTGATGGTGAAAACTTTGAATACTGGAAATATAAACTGGAAAGTTACTTTCTTGGTCTAGATGGTGAACTATGGGATCTTCTGATGGATGGTTACAAACATCCAGTGAAAGCTAGTGGCGTAAGGCTTACAAGGCAAGAAATGAATGATGATCAGAAGAAGCTTTTCAAGAATCATCATAAATGTAGAACTGTTTTGCGGAATGCTATCTCTCATGCTGAGTATGAGAAGATATCTAACAGGGAAACGACCTATGATATATATGAGTCATTGAAAATGACCCATGAGGGAAATGCTCAAGTCAAGGAGACTAAAGCTCTTGCTCTAATCCAGAGATATGAAGCCTTCAAGATGGAGGATGATGAAAACATTGAGAAGATGTTCTCAAGATTTCAAACGCTAACTGCTGGATTAAGAGTTCTGGATAAAAGTTACACCAAGGCTGGTCATGTAAAGAAGATTATCAGAAGCTTACCCACAAGATGGGGTCCAATGGTAATAGCATTCAAGATTGCAAAGAATCTGAATGAAGTTTCTTTGGAAGAGCTTATCAGTGCCTTGAGAAGCCATGAAATAGAGCTGGACGCAAACGAGCCTCAAAAGAAAGGTAAGTCTATTGCATTAAAATCTAATGTTAAAAAATGCACTAACGCTTTTCAGGCTGAAGAAGTAGATCCTGAAGAATCTGAATCTGAAGAAGAAGATGAACTGTCCATGATCTCCAGAAGGGTAAACCAACTCTAGAAGAGCAAGCAAAGGAAGTTCAGAGGCTTCAGAAGTTCAAAGAGATTTGAACGAGGAGAATCTTCTAGTGACAGAAGATCTGACAAGAAGAAGGCTGTCTACTATGAGTGCAATGAGCCTGGACACTTCAAGAATGAATGTCCAAAACTTCAGAAGGAGAATCCCAAGAAGAAGTTTCATAAGAAGAAAGGTCTTATGGCAACATGGGATGATTCTGAATCAGAATCAGAATCAGACTCTGATGGAGAGCAAGCCAACTTCGCGCTGATGGCTACAGAAGATGATGGATCAGAATCTACATCAGAATCAGATTCTGAAGAGGTATTTTCTGAACTATCTAGAGAAGAGTTAGTTTCCAGTTTAACAGTGTTAGAACAAGAATTGTTCTGATCAATAATCTTATTTTTGATGATAACAATGTATATGAATTTTGCTCAAGATAATGTGGTACTCTAATCCTATGCAATTTCCTTTTCAGGAAATATATAAAGAGTATGCACAAATCAGCGCTAAGAAGCTTTGACTCAGAAGGTTCAGTATGCAACTTCAGCACATGGTCTGGCAAGACATCAGAAGATGGTCAAGCAAGATCAGAACATGGTCTATTAGAAGCATCAGAAGAACTTGAGTTCAGAAGCAGAAGCACTGAAGTCATGGAATCACGCTCAGAAGCATATCAAGATCAGAAGATCAGAAGATGCTCTACACCAAGCTGTTTGTACTCTGATGATTTTCAACGTAGTATTTACAAAGAACAAATCAGAATCAAGTACTAGATGGTAGGCTACGCTGACTGACAAAAGGAACGTTAGAAGCTATTAAAGGCAATGTCAGTAGTCACAGCAAAAGCAAGGCTTGAGGTAGTTGACAAAACAGTGAAACATTAAATGCAATGCTGTACGGAATACACAAAGCATTAAATGCTCCCAACGGTCATCTTCTCAAAACGCCTATATAAATGAAGTTCTGATGAGAAGAAAGGTTACCAATTCTTGACAATTTCTGTGAATATTAACTTGCTGAAACGCTGTTCAACTCAAAGCTCAGAAACTTCATCTTCATCAAAGCTCACTACATTACTGTTGTAATACTTTAGTGAGTCTAAGCTTAAATCTGTAAGAGAAATATCACAGTTTGTGATTATCGCTTTTAAGAAGCAATTGTAATACTCTTAGAAATTGTTTACATTAAATTGTAAAGGACTAGAGTGATCGGGTTGTGATCAGTATACTCTAGAGAAGTCTTAGAAGGTCTCTAAGCAGTTGTTCCTAGAGTGATCGGGTTGTGATTAGTATACTCTAGAGAAGTCTTAGAAGGTCTCTAAGAAGTTGTTCCTAGAGTGATCAAGTTGTGATCAGAAGACTCTAGAAGACTTAGAAGTTGTCTAAGTGGAAAACCATTGTAATCTCGTGTGATTAGTGGATTAAATCCTCAGTTGAGGTAAATCACCTTGTATAGGGTGGACTGGAGTAGTTTAGTTAACAACGAACCAGGATAAAAATACTTGTGCAAATTATTTTTATCTTATGAGTTTTTGAAACTACACTTATTCAAACCCCCCCTTTCTAAGTGTTTTTCTATCCTTCAATTGGCATCAGAGCGCCGGTTCTAAGGTGCAAGCACTTAACCGTGTTTAGAAAAGATTCAGGAAGAGAAAAACGCTTCAGTAAAAGATGGCTGGTGAAATTCCAACAAATACATCTGCATCTACATCTAGCTCTGCTGAGCAATACAATGGTAACAATGGTTATACTAGACTTTGAATATTGGAAAGATAAATTGGAAAGTTACTTTCTTGGTCTGGATGCTGATCTATGGGATCTTCTGTTGGATGGTTACAAACATCCTGTTAAAACTACTGGTGTAAGGCTCACGAGAAGCGAAATGACTGATGATCAAAAGAAAGATTTCAAAAATCATCACAAATGCAGGACTGTTTTGCTGAATGCTATCTCTCATGCTGAGTATGAGAAGATATCTAACAGGGAAACGGCCCATGACATATATGAGTCCTTGAAAATGACTCATGAAGGAAATGCTCAAGTTAAGGAGACCAAAGCTCTTGCACTAATCCAGAAGTACGAAGCCTTCAAGATGGAGGATGATGAAGACATTGAGAAGATGTTTTAAAGATTTCAAACTCTGACTGCTGGATTAAGAGTTCTGGACAAAGGCTACACCAAAGCTGATCATGTAAAGAAGATCATCAGAAGCTTGCCCAGAAGATGGGGCCCACTGGTGACTGCATTCAAGATTGCGAAGAATCTGAATGAAGTTTCTTTGGAAGAGCTGATCAGTGCCCTGAGGAGTCATGAGATTGAACTTGACGCAAATGAACCTCAAAAGAAAGGTAAGTCTATTGCATTAAAATCTAATGTTAAAAAATGCACTAACGCTTTTCAGGCTAGAGAAGAAGATCCTGAAGAATCAGAATTCTGAAGAAGAAGATGAACTGTCCATGATCTCCAGAAGGGTAAACCAACTCTGGAAGAGCAAGCAAAGGAAGTTCAGAGGCTTCAGAAATTCAAAGAGATTTGAACGAGGAGAATATTCTGGTGACAGAAGATCTGACAAGAAGAAGGCTGTCTGCTATGAGTGCAATGAGCCTGGACATTACAAGATCGAGTGTCCAAAACTTCAGAAGGAGAATCCCAAGAAGAAGTTTCATAAGAAGAAAGGTCTTATGGCAACATGGGATGATTCAGAATCAGAATCAGACTCTGAAGATGAGCAGGCAAGTCTGGCACTAATGGCCACAATGGATGACGGATCAGAATCTACATCAGAATCAGATTCTGAAGAGGTATTTTCTGAACTATCTAGAGAAGAGTTAGTTTCCAGTCTAACAGAACTTCTGGAACTCAAGTCTCAGATTAGTATCAAATACATGAAGCTGAAAAAGCTATTTGAATTTGAAACTAAGAAGCTTGAAGTGGAGAATTCTGAAGTGAAGGAAAAAGATTTAAATTTATCCAAAAATACTAGATCTCCTTCTGTCTCTGAAAAATCTACTCCAAGTCTGAACAATATTCTGAAAGAATATGACTTAAGTTTCAGAAAGTTTTTATCTAGAAGTATTGGCAGAAGTCAACTTGCTTCTATGATATATGCTGTGTCAGGAAACAAAAGAGCTGGCATTGGTTATGAGGGTGAAATCCCATACAAGCTTGAATCTGTGGATGATATGAAAATATCATACAAGCCTCTGTATAACCAATTTAAATTTGGCCACTCCCATGATATTAGGCACACATCACATGCTCAAAGCTTTCACATAACACACACCAAGAAGCATGTGACAAAACCTAAGAAATATCATGGAACTCAGAACATAAACTATCATTCTGTTCCTCCTATTTCATATAATGCTAAACCCAAGTTCAATCAGAACTTGAGGAAAACTAACAAGAAAGGACCCAAGAAGATGTGGGCACCTAAGGAAAAGATTATTCCTATTGCAGATATCCTTGGCTGTAAAGAAGGAAAAGCACAAAATGTCATGGTACCTGGACTCTGGATGCTCGCGACACATGACAGGAAGAAGGTCTATGTTCCAAGACCTGGTGCTTAAATCTGCTGGAGAAGTGAAGTTTGGAGGAGATCAGAAGGGCAAAATTATTGGCTCAGGAACTATAAAGTCTGGTAACTCTCCTTCTATTTCTAATGTTCTTCTAGTAGATGGATTAGCTCATAACTTATTGTCCATAAGTCAATTAAGTGACAATGGTTATGACATAATCTTTAATCAAAAGTCTTGCAAGGCTGTAAGTCAGAAGGATGGCTCAATCCTATTTACAGGCAAGAGAAAGAATAACATTTATAAGACAGATCTTCAGGATCTTAAGAATCAGAAGGTGACTTGTCTTATGTCTGTTTCTGAAGAGCAATGGGTCTGGCACAGAAGATTAGGACATGCTAGTTTGAGAAAGATTTCTCAAATTAACAAACTAAATCTTGTCAGAGGACTCCCTAATCTGAAATACAAATCAGATGCTCTTTGTGAAGCATGTCAGAAGGGCAAGTTCTCCAAACCTGCATTCAAGTCTAAGAATGTTGTCTCTTCCTCAAGGCCGTTAGAACTTTTGCACATTGATCTCTTTGGCCCTGTCAAAACAGCATCTGTCAAAGGGAAGAAATATGGATTAGTCATCGTTGATGATTATAGCCGCTGGACATGGGTAAAGTTCTTAAAACACAAGGATGAGTCTCATTCAGTGTTCTTTGAATTCTGCACTCAGACCCAAACTGAGAAGGAGTGTAAAATCATAAAGGTCAGGAGTGATCATGGTGGTGAATTTGAGAACAAATTCTTTGAGGAGTTCTTCAAAGAAAATGGTATTGCCCATGATTTCTCCTGTCCTAGAACTCCACAACAAAATGGAGTTGTAGAACGAAAGAATAGGACTCTACAAGAAATGGCGAGAACCATGATCAACGAAACCAATAAGGCTAAGCACTTCTGGATAGAAGCAATAAACACTGCATGTTATATTCAGAATAGAATCTCTATAAGACCTATTCTAAATAAGACTCCTTATGAATTGTGGAAAACAGAAAGCCCAACATTTCATATTTTCATCCTTTTGGATGTGTTTATTTTATTCTGAACACTAAATATCATCTTGGTAAGTTTGATTCTAAGGCACAAAAGTGTTTCCTTCTTGGATATTCTGAACGCTCTAAAGGCTACAGAGTATACACTACTGAAACATTGGTTGTAGAAGAATCAATCAATATCAGGTTTGATGATAAGCTTGGTCTTGAAAAGCCAAAGTAGTTTGAGAATTTTGCAGATATTGTTATTGATATCTCAGAAGTTGAAGAACCAAGAAGAAAAGTTTCAGAAGCTGAAAACCAAAGCAGCAAAGAATCAGAAGATCAAATTGCTGCTGTAACACTCTATCTATTTTCATAATTTAATTTAATTAATTTAAATAAATTATGGGGAATTATTTGGAATTATGGAAGACTATGAGGAATTAAGCAATTGGGCTTGTGTTGTAGTTAGTAAAGAGGGGGTGCATTGATAGGCCCTATTACTAATTAAAATAAGTTTATTTCAATTTTAATAAAATAGGAGGAGTTGTGGAATAGAGAGGGTTACAGCATTTTGGGAAAAGAAGTCTGAACGTGAAAAGAGAAGAGGAGCGGAGAAGTGCGACCGAGGAAGAACGAAGAATCAACCTTCAGGTAAGGGGGGACTCTTCCGTTTATCTTCTATTATGGGATTATAGGTGGTAGGATAGGATTTGATCATGTTATTCGGATTAATTGGGTTATGCTCAGGTTGTAGAATTGTTAGGTTTTGGGAGGATTGATGCATAATGATTATATTGATCATGTATTGGTGATAATTGGATGTTTGAATGTATTATAAACGTGTTATAATATGTGCTATTTCACTGTATGCGAAATCTGGTTGGAATGAGATTTGTTTGGTAGTGATTCGGTGAAAGAGGGACGAAATCGCAGGCTGATTTCTGCTATTCGGAGCGCAGGAAATCGCCAGTTCGCGCCGCGTCCAGGAGTTGGCGCCGCGAACTGCGTGGCAGAAGGCCAGGAAGTGTTGTTGTGCTCAGTACGCGCCGCGAGGGTATGGCCGCGCCGCGAAGGCGTAGTTTCTTCTCGTTCCGCGCCGCGAAACCTTGTTTGCGCCGCGAAGGCGTTGTTCCTATTCGTTCCGCGCCGCGAACCGTGTGTGGCGCCGCGTGCTGTTAGTTGTTGCGACTGTTCATTTTGAAAAGTTTTAAAGAGGTGTAACTTTTAAACCGTAAACCGGATTTTGGTGCCGTTTCGAGCACAGTGAAGCTAATCAAATAATTGATACAATCAAATGGTGTTTTGAACTGTGGTTTGAATCATTTTAAAAACAATCGATCTTATTTGTTGTGGTGGGATATGCTTATAGGTACACTAACGAATGTCTTACCTGTATGATGTTGTGGTTATAACTGGTGTTTATTATACATGTATTGTTGGTATGAAATATGTGTTTTATTGATGATTATGACATTGATCGATGTATGTGGGTGATGAGCATGTTATGGTTGATGCATGCATTCATAATCATTTGTGGCTGGTCCTTGACGATGGTGGATCAGTAGTAGCTAATTCCCATTGTGTGGAATTAGTGAGTGGGTGTTGCCGTATCCTTGACGATGGTGGGTCGGTGAGTTGGGTTATCCCAGATTTTGGTACCACATGCATGTAGTTGCATTGCATTAGGCTGTTTTGATGTTATAACATGAATGGAAGATTGTCCAATGTTATAATATGTGTTAATTTAGTTGTTTGCTTACTGATTGTATGTTTGAATCTGATCATAACTGTAATTGGGTGAATTGCATGTGAAATGATATTTTATTATCTATATCTTATAACATTAGTTAAATGTGAATGAGACTCACCCTTACTGTTGTTATTTTTCAGATTAAGGAGTAGCTCTCGTACTTGGTGAGGATTAGCTCGTCAAGTAGTTCGTTAGAGTCAGTTGGGTCCGTGTCATGCTCTGGTCGTGTAACACTGGGGGCGTCGTTTAGAGTTACTTGTTAAACTTTTGTTTTTGGATGGATTTTATGTTAACGCCTTAAGTCTGTGACTTGGCTGTTTGTTATTCAGATGTTAAAGTAATTCCGCTGTGTTAAACATGATGATCTGAATAAATTTGGTTGACGTTCTCTTTTATGGCATGACATGAGTATTATTGTTTAATTATTTGGAAGTTGTAATGCCCTTTTCATGTTTACTCTGATTATTATTTATTATTTATGCGGGGTATTAGAAGGGTGTTACAATAGTGGTATCAGAGCATTGTCGGTCGTTTGAGTCAGAGTCTTAGTGTCGGTTAATCCCTCGTATACGATTAGTGTAAGGTTGACACTGTCGATACTTCTTGTTCTAATAGATATTGTTTGATATTTAGCAGAACAATGGCCGGAAGAGGAGGAAGAAACGATGACGCTATCGCTGAGGCTCTGGGCATGATTGCTGGTGTGCTGGGAGGGAATGCCAATGGAGCTGGAATTGGTGCTGACAGGCAGCTGAATAGTTTTCAGAGGAACAACCCTCCGTTGTTCAAAGGCACTCACGATCCCGAAGGCGCCCAGAAGTGGCTGAAAGAGATTGAGAGGATCTTCCGGGTGATTGATTGTGACGAAAATCTGAAGGTGAGATATGGGACTCACATGCTGTCTGAAGAAGCTGATGATTGGTGGATGGCTAGTAGGGACGAACTGCAAGCTGCAGGTGTTGCAATCACTTGGGCTGTGTTCAAGAGAGAATTCTTGCGGAGGTACTTTCCTGAAGATGTTAGAGGCAGGAAAGAGATTGAATTTTTGGAGCTGACACAAGGTAACATGACTGTGCCAGAGTATGCGTCCAAGTTTGTTGAGCTAGCAAAGTATTATGTCCACTACAATAATGATGAGGCTAGTGAATTCTCGAAGTGTGTTAAGTTTGAGAATGGTCTCCGCGATGAGATTAAACAGGGTATCAGATACCAGAGGATTCGCAGGTTTGTCGATTTGGTTGACTGCAGCCGAATCTTTGAAGAGGACAATATTAAGCTGAAGTCGTCGCACTCTCGCGAGTTAGTCGACAGGAAAGGGAAAAAGCATATGGATCGTGGTAAGCCGTATGGTAAGGGTAACCAGAAGGCTGGAGGTTGGAAGAAGCCTAGTGGGGGAGACTCTAGTGCCCCTATCAAGTGCTTCAAGTGTGGAGAACCTGGACATCGCATTCACGAATGCAAGAGTGAGGAAAAGAAGTGCTATAGATGTGGGAAGGCAGGTCACATTGCTATCGAGTGCAAAGGGAACACTGTAACTTGTTTCAACTGCGGGGAAGAAGGTCATATCAGTCCTAAGTGTCCTAAGCCGAGGAAGAATCAAGCTGGTGGTAAGGTGTTCGCCTTATCTGGTTCAGAGACTACTCCAGATGATCGGTTGATTAAAGGTACGTGTTTTATCCATGGCACTCCTTTAATTGCAATAATAGATACTGGGGCAACTCACTCGTTTATTTCATTGGATTGTGCTAAACGACTGAATTTGGAAATATCTGAGATTAATGGAAGTATGGTCATTGACACTCCTGCGTCGGGTTCAGTGACTACTTCGTTCGCTTGTTTGAACTGTCCAATTGATATTTTTGGTAGAGAATTCGGAATGGACTTAGTGTGCCTTCCGTTGGAACAACTTGATGTTATATTGGGTATGAATTGGTTGCAATTTAATCGGGTTCATATCAACTGTTTCACGAAAACGGTTATTTTCCCTGAAGACGTCATTGTTGAGGACTTAGAGATGACGGCTAGACAAGTGGATGAAGCAATGAAGGACGGAGCTGCCGTGTTCATGTTGATTGCATCCATGGAAGTGAAAAAGAAAGCGGTGAGTAGTGACTTACCGGTAGTATGTGAATTTCCAGAAGTCTTTCCAGAAGATGTAAGAGAATTGCCGCCAGAGAGGGAAGTAGAATTTGCTATTGAACTAATTCCTGGAACTAATCCTGTGTCGATGGCACCTTATCGTATGTCAGCATCGGAATTGAATGAGTTGAAGAGTCAATTGGAAGATTTACTTGAGAAGAAATTTATTCGTCCTAGTGTCTCACCGTGGGGTGCACCGGTGTTACTAGTGAAGAAGAAAGAAGGTTCAATGAGGTTGTGTGTGGATTACAGACAACTCAACAAGGTTACTATCAAGAATCGGTATCCCTTGCCGAGGATTGATGACTTGATGGATCAACTAGTTGGAGCATGTGTGTTCAGCAAAATTGACTTGAGGTCGGGATATCATCAGATTCGGGTGAAGACGGACGATATTCAGAAAACGGCATTTAGAACGAGGTATGGTCATTACGAATATACAGTGATGCCATTTGGAGTAACCAATGCGCCGGGGGTTTTCATGGAGTATATGAATAGGATCTTCCATCCTTTTCTGGATCAGTTCGTAGTAGTATTTATTGATGATATTTTAATATATTCTAAGAATGAAAAAGAGCATGCGGATCATCTTAGAGTGGTATTGGAACTATTGAAGGAAAAGAAACTTTATGCAAAACTGTCAAAGTGTGAGTTCTGGTTAAACGAAGTGAGCTTTCTTGGGCATGTAATTTCTAAGGATGGTATTGCCGTTGACCCAACGAAAGTAGAAGCAGTGTCTCAATGGGAAGCTCCGAGGTCAGTTTCCGAAATCCGTAGTTTCCTTGGTCTGGCGGGTTACTATAGAAAGTTCATCGAAGGTTTTTCAAAGTTAGCATTACCGTTAACTAAGTTGACTAGGAAGGGTCAAGCGTTTGTTTGGGATTCGAAATGTGAAGAAGGATTCCAAGAGTTGAAGAAGAGGTTGACTAGTGCGCCGATATTGATTTTACCGAATCCGGCGGAATCTTTTGTTGTTTATTGTGATGCTTCGTTGTCAGGATTAGGAGGTGTACTGATGCAGAATCAACAGGTAGTCGCTTATGCGTCGAGACAACTCAAGGTGCATGAGAGAAACTATCCGACTCATGACTTAGAGTTAGCAGCAGTGGTATTTGTGTTGAAGTTGTGGAGGCATTACCTATATGGTTCAAGGTTTGAAGTATTTAGTGATCACAAGAGTTTGAAGTACCTCTTTGACCAAAAAGAGTTGAATATGAGACAAAGAAGATGGCTAGAATTTCTCAAGGATTATGATTTTGAACTGAATTATCATCCGGGTAAAGCAAATGTTGTTGCCGATGCATTGAGTAGGAAGTCCTTGCATATGTCTATGCTTATGGTGAGAGAATTGGATTTAATTGAGCAATTCCGAGATTTGAGTTTAGTATGTGAAGACACTCCTACCAGTGTTAAATTGGGTATGCTGAAGCTGACTAGTAGTATTCTTGAGGAAATCCGAGAAGGTCAGAAGACGGATGTAGAGTTGGTTGATAAGTTGGCCCTGATTAATCAAGATAAAGGAGGTGAATTCAGAATCGACGAGAATGGTATAATGAGGTTTGGTAATCGTGTTTGTGTTCCTGATGTTGCCGAATTGAGGAAGAGTATTCTTGAAGAAGGACATCGTAGCGGACTGAGTATTCATCCTGGTGCTACCAAGATGTATCACGACTTAAAGAAGCTGTTTTGGTGGCCTGGAATGAAAAAGGAAATAGCTGAATTTGTCTATGCTTGTCTGACTTGCCAGAAGTCGAAGATTGAGCATCAGAAACCGTATGGAGCTATGCAGCCGTTATTTATTCCAGAATGGAAGTGGGATAGTATATCTATGGATTTTGTTTCCGGTTTGCCGAGGACGGTGAAGAATTGTGAAGCTATTTGGGTTATAGTAGACAGGTTGACAAAGTCTGCCCATTTTATACCAATGAGAATGGATTACCCAATGGAGAAGCTGGCTCAATTGTATATTGAGAAGATAGTGAGTTTACATGGTATTCCTTCGAGTATTGTGTCGGATAGAGATCCAAGGTTTACATCCAGATTCTGGGAAAGTTTGCAGAAGGCTTTGGGTACTAAGCTGAGATTGAGTTCTGCTTATCATCCGCAGACGGATGGACAGACAGAAAGAACTATTCAATCACTAGAAGATTTGTTGCGTGCTTGTGTGTTGGAAAAGGGCGGTGCTTGGGATAGTTATCTACCCTTGATCGAATTTACTTACAATAATAGTTTTCACTCGAGTATTGGTATGGCTCCGTTTGAAGCTTTGTATGGTCGGAAGTGTAGAACGCCTTTATGTTGGTACGAATCTGGCGAAAGTGCCGTGATTGGACCGGAAATTGTTCAGGAGACAACAGAAAGGATCAAGATGATTCAGGAGAAGATGAGGACGTCTCAGAGTCGTCAGAAGAGTTATCATGATAAAAGAAGGAGGACACTTGAATTTCAAGAAGGAGATCATGTGTTCTTGAGGGTGACTCCTACAACTGGTGTTGGTAGAGCACTGAAATCAAGGAAGTTGACTCCGCGATTCATTGGTCCGTTCCAGATTACGGAGAGGGTGGGAGAAGTGGCGTATCGTATTGCGTTGCCACCGACGCTGGCGAATTTGCATGATGTATTCCACGTATCACAGTTGAGGAAGTACATTGCTGATCCATCTCATGTGATCCAAGTCGATGATGTACAGGTAAAAGATAATCTGACAGTTGAGACCTTGCCCATGAGGATTGAAGATCGAAAGGTGAAACAATTGCGTGGCAAGGAGATAGCGTTGGTCAGAGTAGCTTGGGGAGGACCAGCAGGTGGGAATGTGACTTGGGAACTGGAAAGTCAGATGAAGGATTCCTATCCAGATTTATTTGCCTAAGGTATGTTTTCGAGGACGAAAACTATTTAGTGGGGGAGAGTTGTAACACTCTATCTATTTTCATAATTTAATTTAATTAATTTAAATAAATTATGGGGAATTATTTGGAATTATGGAAGACTATGAGGAATTAAGCAATTGGGCTTGTGTTGTAGTTAGTAAAGAGGGGGTGCATTGATAGGCCCTATTACTAATTAAAATAAGTTTATTTCAATTTTAATAAAATAGGAGGAGTTGTGGAATAGAGAGGGTTACAGCATTTTGGGAAAAGAAGTCTGAACGTGAAAAGAGAAGAGGAGCGGAGAAGTGCGACCGAGGAAGAACGAAGAATCAACCTTCAGGTAAGGGGGGACTCTTCCGTTTATCTTCTATTATGGGATTATAGGTGGTAGGATAGGATTTGATCATGTTATTCGGATTAATTGGGTTATGCTCAGGTTGTAGAATTGTTAGGTTTTGGGAGGATTGATGCATAATGATTATATTGATCATGTATTGGTGATAATTGGATGTTTGAATGTATTATAAACGTGTTATAATATGTGCTATTTCACTGTATGCGAAATCTGGTTGGAATGAGATTTGTTTGGTAGTGATTCGGTGAAAGAGGGACGAAATCGCAGGCTGATTTCTGCTATTCGGAGCGCAGGAAATCGCCAGTTCGCGCCGCGTCCAGGAGTTGGCGCCGCGAACTGCGTGGCAGAAGGCCAGGAAGTGTTGTTGTGCTCAGTACGCGCCGCGAGGGTATGGCCGCGCCGCGAAGGCGTAGTTTCTTCTCGTTCCGCGCCGCGAAACCTTGTTTGCGCCGCGAAGGCGTTGTTCCTATTCGTTCCGCGCCGCGAACCGTGTGTGGCGCCGCGTGCTGTTAGTTGTTGCGACTGTTCATTTTGAAAAGTTTTAAAGAGGTGTAACTTTTAAACCGTAAACCGGATTTTGGTGCCGTTTCGAGCACAGTGAAGCTAATCAAATAATTGATACAATCAAATGGTGTTTTGAACTGTGGTTTGAATCATTTTAAAAACAATCGATCTTATTTGTTGTGGTGGGATATGCTTATAGGTACACTAACGAATGTCTTACCTGTATGATGTTGTGGTTATAACTGGTGTTTATTATACATGTATTGTTGGTATGAAATATGTGTTTTATTGATGATTATGACATTGATCGATGTATGTGGGTGATGAGCATGTTATGGTTGATGCATGCATTCATAATCATTTGTGGCTGGTCCTTGACGATGGTGGATCAGTAGTAGCTAATTCCCATTGTGTGGAATTAGTGAGTGGGTGTTGCCGTATCCTTGACGATGGTGGGTCGGTGAGTTGGGTTATCCCAGATTTTGGTACCACATGCATGTAGTTGCATTGCATTAGGCTGTTTTGATGTTATAACATGAATGGAAGATTGTCCAATGTTATAATATGTGTTAATTTAGTTGTTTGCTTACTGATTGTATGTTTGAATCTGATCATAACTGTAATTGGGTGAATTGCATGTGAAATGATATTTTATTATCTATATCTTATAACATTAGTTAAATGTGAATGAGACTCACCCTTACTGTTGTTATTTTTCAGATTAAGGAGTAGCTCTCGTACTTGGTGAGGATTAGCTCGTCAAGTAGTTCGTTAGAGTCAGTTGGGTCCGTGTCATGCTCTGGTCGTGTAACACTGGGGGCGTCGTTTAGAGTTACTTGTTAAACTTTTGTTTTTGGATGGATTTTATGTTAACGCCTTAAGTCTGTGACTTGGCTGTTTGTTATTCAGATGTTAAAGTAATTCCGCTGTGTTAAACATGATGATCTGAATAAATTTGGTTGACGTTCTCTTTTATGGCATGACATGAGTATTATTGTTTAATTATTTGGAAGTTGTAATGCCCTTTTCATGTTTACTCTGATTATTATTTATTATTTATGCGGGGTATTAGAAGGGTGTTACAGCTGCATCCTTGGAAAATATGAGAATTTCTGAAGAACCAACTATCAGAAGATCATCTAGACTCACATCTGCTCACTCAGAAGATGTCATTATTGGAAAGAAAGATGATCCAATAAGAACCAGAGCGTTCTTAAAAAGTGAAAATCAGAATCTGCTCTCAGAAGCTAAAAACTAAAAGTCTTGTTGTCATTAGCATCTGAAAGCAAGACGACAGCTGTAATCTGGTATCTTCTGGTTGTAAACTCGTGTTTGCTACAGGTAAAAGCGTGCATCTGAAGGGACGTCTTCCTAGGTAACTGTGCAAATCGCTTCAGAAGTCACTCTCTCACCTAACGTCATTCCTCATTAAATGCAATTGATTTTATTTGATTTTGTAACTGTTCACTGTCATAAAATGCATTTCATTGTCTTTTCAAATCCGTGTCTATAAATTCATTTCAAATTCTTTTAGGGTTTCTTTTCGCTCTCTATTCATTTTCCTTTGTGTATGCATTTCTGCAATCTGTTCTCTCTTTTCTCTAACCCTAAGCGAAAACCAAGTTCTTGTTCTTCTCTCAAAGTTGCTCAAATGGCTGCCTCATCATCTCTCAATGCTGGTCCCTCTGCACCCATTCATCCTCGCGAAGGAGAACAACCGTTGGTTCCGGTCATCACTTACTCAATCCCTAAAGACAAGTTGGAAGTTATCTGTGAACTCATGGTTGATTTTAACAGTCTTTAAGAACATGAGTTTCGTCTTAAGGGGGACATGATTTTTTAGGGATGGACATCACTTTTTGCTGAATTCTGTGGTCCTACTTACCCAGATTTAGTAAAGGAATTATGGATTCATGCCGTCGTCACTCCTACCTCCATCCTATCTTTTGTTCATAAAAAATTTGTGGTGGTAACAGAAGCAATTCTGAGAATGATGTTTGATCTCAGAACCGCAGAAGGAGCTTTTGAACTTAATAAAAGAGAAGACTGGGATGACGTTCTATCCACTCTCTATGATGGAGGAAAATACAACAAGCCTGTTAAAGATTTGAAGCTCATTTATCAAATCTGGACAAAGATTCTCTTGGGGTGTTTCGATCACAGGAAATCAACCCACTCTGCTGATTATGTGAACGAGGAGCAACAATACATTCTGTATTGTATTGCTACCCAGAAGAAAGTTGATGTTATTCACATCATTTTCAAACACATGTGTAAGGCTGTGAAAGAATCTAGGGATACTTTCAAATAGAAAAAGAGCTACATCATTCCGTTTGGAAGAATCTTTACAAATCTTCTGGTCCACTCCAAGATTGTGGAAAGTCTGGAATCAGAAGGAACCATTAAAGATCTTGCAGTCTGCTCAGGAAGCTGCTTGAATGCTCTTACCTTGAGAAAGATGAATGTAATCAGTTCTGTAAAGAATGTTCCTAAGCCTCTTTCTGGAGTTGAAGACAGAAGGGATCCTATTCTTGCTGAATTTGAATCCTTCTTCAGAAATGAAATTCCAGAAGTTAGGACAAGGTATATCAACTCTCTCAATGAAGAAGCTATCCAAACTGTCCCTGAAAAAGGCAAAAGGAAAAGAGCTCCTTCTTCAAAAGCTGCTGACTTAGAAGAAGTCCCTGAACCTGCTCAGAAAGCTGTTGTCAACAAAGAAAGAAGGACTAAAAGGAAGCTTGACCGTTCCTCTGGTAGTCAGGATAAAGAAGTTCTTACAGAAGTTGTTCCTGTAGCTACTGACAGTTCTGCTACACTTGAAGCTATAGTTGAATCAGAAACAGCGTCTGAGAAAACAGCAGAAAAGGAAGAAGATGTTGCTGTTGAGAAAAAGAAAAAGAAAAAGGCATCTCAAGTTGTTGTTGTTCAAAAAGTTGCTGAGAAGAAGAAGAGAAGAAAATTGATTGTGACTGATAGTGAGGAGGAAGAAGTTGCCTCAGAAGCTGTAGAAAAGGAAGAAGACAGTCGAATGGCTGCCAGAAGAAAAGAAATTGCTTCTGGAAAAGCAAAGGTGGTGGAAGAGAAGAAATCCAAGAAGCACAAGCGTCGTGAAGCTGAACTTGCTGCTCTTCAGAATGTCTCTAAAGGTATTGCCTTCTCTGAACCTGTTTCTGCACCTGCTTATCAATCAGAAGTTGCACCAATATCTGTTGCCCCTCCTTCTGAATCTCTAAACCAACCAGAAACAGCCCCATCAGAATCACCCATTCTTGTCCGTGTTCTCACACCTTCTTCCTCTCCAATAACTAAAATCACTACTCCTTCTTCTTCACCTATTTCAAATGTTCTCATTCCTCCCTCTCCTTCTCAAACAAAAACTGTGTCTAACCAAGTCGTTGAACCCACTGTTCTTGACATACAACCCCTCCACACTGTCATTCCTCCCACAACATTTTAACCCTTGTCTCTACCCCCTCCTTCTGAAAATAATGAACCCATTCCCTCCACCTCACTAAATAATTTTTCAGAAACCGTAGAAAATTTCCTTTTTCCACTTAACCGTGATCCACAGCCCTACTCCATACTTAAACCAGATTTTGGGCTACACAAAATCAAACCTCGTCGTCCCTACAATATTGGTGTACGCTTTACAATTGTAAAGCAGCTTGTAGACAGAGGTGTGGAAATCCTTCGTGCAGCTCATCATGGTGGAATAGATGATGAAGCAATGCGAAAGATCTGGCGGTCCTTTAGATTCATGTCTGATGTTGCCTTTAAAGCCCTTCAGGAGTCTTGTGAATATCTTGCTCCAAGACCTAAAAGGTTTCTAAGGGAT
Source organism: Vicia villosa (assembly GCF_029867415.1). NCBI lineage: Eukaryota > Viridiplantae > Streptophyta > Magnoliopsida > Fabales > Fabaceae > Vicia > Vicia villosa. The sequence goes on from NW_026705595.1 coordinate 495,857, forward strand.
GCTGAAGATTTTTGGTTTACTAGTTGTAGTGGCCGATTCTGCTTTGAAGAGAAAAAATTCATTGATGAGCTTGAATTAGCAAGGCTCCTTGCAGAACTGGAAGCGAATCCCTGCAGAACTCTTGTGGTCTGGCGACCAAAGTTCATGGTTCTGACTGGTGACTTTCAGGGGCTGTTCAATTGGTTCAGAATGAACCCTTCTGAAAGTGCTCCTGATATGGACTTTCCAGAAGTGGTCTATCCTGCAGCTGCAGCTGGTCCTCCTTCTCCAACAAATCTTGCAACCATTCTTCAAGCCCTGGAAGATGGAAATTCTGAGTTCCCAGAACCAGAATATGCTGAAGCTATTTCTGAGTCTGACTCAGATGTAGAGATGGAAGATGCTGAAGAGATTGACTGTTCTCATTCAGAAGATCATCCTGCTGAGAATGTGGTGGTACATTCTGATGATCTCCCTGAAGAGACTACCATGGAAGCAGCAGTGGAGAATGCTATGCCAGTCAACAGAAGTCTGGAAGTTTCTTCTTCTGGTGAACCCTCCTATCTGGTGCGGACTTTGGAGGCCATGCAGAAGAATCAAAATGACCTGGCTTCTCGTCTGGATAGGCAAGATGAGACCAATGCAGAGTTCAGAGCCTTCATGGCAAGGCAGACTGAGAGCAACAATGGGATCCATGAGACACTAGCCAAGATTTTGTCAAAGCTAGGGTCTTAGTCTTTGTGTCTTAGTTTTTTTCTGTTTGTTTGTTGCATCTGTTATTCTGCATAACTCTTGTACTTCTGCTTATTTTATCAATGACTATTTGTTTCTCTTTCCATTTGTCCTGTGCTTACATCTGAATCTTTTACATTCTTTTTGATGTTATGACAAAAAGGGGGAGAAATAGTGATAAATGATTTGATTTATATTAGCAGTTGCCGGGAAGAAAGCCCCCACATTACTAACAGAAGCTGCAAGCTTCATATGTTTCGAAGTTGTGTTGTTGCAGGAATTGAAGATTCAAGATCAATAAGCAACAAGATAAATCAAGTTCTTGGATTCTTGAAGCAAGCTGAGTGCTATGAAGCTTCAGAATCAGAAGCAAGAAGGAAGAATGTTCAGATATTCTGATGATAGAATATGTTCTGATACATTCTATATGGCTTATATGGCTCTGATACATATTATGTATTCTGATGATAGAATATGTTCTGATTCATTCATGCTGACTTTTGTCGTTTAGTTTTGTTCTGTAACATTTCAGGATGTAGAGATGCTCTGATGATGCTCTGGTACATTCAACAATGTTCTGATACAATCTAGCATGAAGTGATGTAAGAAGAAATTCAAGCTCTGAAGCTGTCCGCTGGAAGCAAAAATCAGAAGCTGTGAATGTTCCGAGGATCAAAGAAATTCAAGTTCTGAAGCTGTCCGATAGAAGCAGAAATCAGAAGTTGTGAATGTTCTGAGGATCAAAGAAATTCAAGTTCTGAAGCTGTCCTCTGGAAGCAGGAATCAGAAGCTGTGAATGTTCTGAGGATCTAAAGAAATTCAATGTTCTGAAGCTGTCCTATGGAAGCAGAAATCAGAAGCAGTGAATGTTCTGAAGTTCAAGAATATGTGAACGTCTCTACTGAAATACTCAGGGAAGTCTTTTATTTATAAAATTCTTCTAGTATTAATTTCAGGGGGAGATTATTCATCTCAGGGGGAGATTGTTAATCTCAGGGGGAGACACATTCACATTATGTTTATATGCTTATGCTATAACTGTGTAATTGTCTTTTGCCGTCTGTTATTCTGATTGCAAATTCATATCATTTATATATGTTTTTGTCATCATCAAAAAGGGGGAGATTGTTAGAACAAGAATTGTTCTGATCAATAATCTTAGTTTTGATGATAACAATGTATATGAATTTTGCTCAAGATAATGTGGTACTCTAATCCTATGCAATTTCCTTTTCAGGAAATATATAAAGAGTATGCACAAATCAGCGCTAAGAAGCTTTGACTCGGAAGGTTCAGTATGCAACTTCAGCACATGGTCTGGCAAGACATCAGAAGATGGTCAAGCAGGATCAGAACATGGTCTATTAGAAGCATCAGAAGAACTTGAGTTCAGAAGCAGAAGCACTGAAGTCATGGAATCACGCTCAGAAGCATATCAAGATCAGAAGATCAGAAGATGCTCTGCACCAAGCTGTTTGTACTCTGATGATTTTCAACGTAGTATTTACAAAGAACAAATCAGAATCAAGTACTAGATGGCAGGCTACACTGACTGACAAAAGGAACGTTAGAAGCTATTAAAGGCAATGTCAGTAGTCACAGCAAAAGCAAGGCTCGAGGTAGTTGACAAAACAGTGAAACATTAAATGCAATGCTGTACGGAATACACAAAGCATTAAATGCTCCCAACGATCATCTTCTCAAAACGCCTATATAAATGAAGTTCTGATGAGAAGAAAGGTTACCAATTCTTGACAATTTCTGTGAATATTAACTTGCTGAAACGCTGTTCAACTCAAAGCTCAGAAACTTCATCTTCATCAAAGCTCACTACATTACTGTTGTAATACTTTAGTGAGTCTAAGCTTAAATTTGTAAGAGAAATATCACAGTTTGTGATTATCGCTTTTAAGAAGCAATTGTAATACTCTTAGAAATTGTTTACATTAAATTGTAAAGGACTAGAGTGATCGGGTTGTGATCAGTATACTCTAGAGAAGTCTTAGAAGGTCTCTAAGCAGTTGTTCCTAGAGTGATCGGGTTGTGATCAGTATACTCTAGAGAAGTCTTAGAAGGTCTCTAAGCAGTTGTTCCTAGAGTGATCAAGTTGTGATCAGAAGACTCTAGAAGACTTAGAAGTTGTCTAAGTGGAAAACCATTGTAATCTCGTGTGATTAGTGGATTAAATCCTCAGTTGAGGTAAATCACCTTGTATAGGGTGGACTGGAGTAGTTTAGTTAACAACGAACCAGGATAAAAATACTTGTGCAAATTATTTTTATCTTATGAGTTTTTGAAACTACACTTATTCAAACCCCCCCTTTCTAAGTGTTTTTCTATCCTTCAAACAGAACTTCTGGAACTCAAGGCTCATCTTAGTATCAAATACAAAAAGCTGAAGAAGCAGTTTGAATTTGAAACTAAGAAGCTGGAAGTGGAAAACTCTGAACTGAAGGAAAAAGTTTTAAATATATCCAAAGATAGTGGATCTCCTTCTGAAACAGAAAAATCCATTCCGAGTCTCAATCATATTCTGAAAGAATATGACTCGAGCTTCAGAAAATTCTTATCTTGAAGTATTGGCAGAAGTCATCTTGCTTCTATGATATATGGTGTTTCTGGAAACAGAAGGTTTGGTTTTGGCTATGAGGGTGATACCTCACATAAATTTGAACCTGTTGATGATCTGAAGATCACATACAAGCCATTGTATGATCAGTTCAAATATGGCCATGCACATGATATTAGGCTCACTTCACATGCACAGAGCTTTAACAATGTTCACACTAAGAAGCATGTGACACATCCTAAGAAATATCATGCTGACAAACCTAAAGAATATCATGCTGTTCCTCCTGTTAAATATTATGCTAAACCCAAGTTCAATCAGAACTTGAGGAGAACTAACAAGAAAGGACCCAAGAAATTGTGGGTACCTAAGAAGAAGATAATTTCTGTTGCAGATATCCTTGGCTGCAAAAAGGACAAAAAGCAAAATGTCATGGTACCTTGACTCTAGGTGCTCGCGACACATGACGGGAAGAAGGTCTACATTCCAAGACCTTGTGCTTAAACCAGGTGGAGAAGTCAAGTTTGGAGGAGATGAGAAGGGCAAAATCATTGGCTCTGGAACCATTAATCTTGGTAACTCTCCTTCCATAACTAATGTACTTCTTGTAGAAGGATTAACGCATAACTTATTGTCCATAAGTCAATTAAGAGACAATGGTTATGATATAATCTTCAATCAAAAGTCTTGCAAGGCTGTAAGTCAGAAGGATGGCTCAATCCTATTTACAGGCAAGAGAAAGAACAACATTTATAAGATTGATCTTTCAAATCTTGAGAAGCAGAAGGTGACATGTCTTATGTCTGTTTCTGAAGAGCAATGGGTCTGGCACAGAAGATTAGGACATGCTAGTTTGAGAAAGATTTCTCAGATTAACAAACTAAATCTGGTCAGAGGACTCCCAAATCTGAAATACAAATCAGATGCTCTTTGTGAAGCATGTCAGAAGGGCAAGTTCTCCAAACCTGCATTCAAGTCTAAGAATGTTGTGTCTACTTCAAGGCCGTTAGAACTCTTGCATATTGATCTGTTTGGCCCAGTCAAAACAGCATCTGTTAGAGGGAAGAAATATGGATTAGTCATCGTTGATGATTATAGCCGCTGGACATGGGTAAAGTTCTTAAAACACAAGGATGAGTCTCATTCAGTGTTCTTTGAATTCTGCACTCAGATCCAATCTGAGAAGGAGTGCAAGATCATAAAGGTTAGAAGTGATCATGGTGGCGAATTTGAGAACAGATTCTTTGAGGAGTTCTTCAAAGAAAATGGTATTGCCCATGATTTCTCTTGTCCTAGAACTCCATAGCAAAATGGAGTTGTAAAGCGAAAGAATAGGACTCTACAAGAAATGGCCAGAACCATGATCAATGAAACCAATATGGCTAAGCATTTTTGGGCAGAAGCAATAAACACTGCATGTTACATTCAGAATAGAATCTCTATCAGACCTATTCTAAATAAGACTCCTTATGAATTGTGGAAGAACAGAAAGCCCAACATTTCATATTTCCATCCTTTTGGATGTGTATGTTTTATTCTGAATACTAAAGATCATCTTGGTAAGTTTGATTCTAAAGCACAAAAGTGTTTCCTTCTTGGATATTCTAACGCTCTAAAGGCTACAGAGTATACAATACTGAAACATTGATTGTAGAAGAATCAATCAATATCAGGTTTGATGATAAGCTTGGTTTTGAAAAACCAAAGCAGTTTGAGAATTTTGCAGATATAGATATTGATATATCAGAAGCTGTAGAACCAAGAAGCAAAGCTCCAGAAGCTGGTTGTCTCAGAGGCAATGGATCAAAAGATCGAGTTGTTGCTTCTTTAGAGAATCTCAGGATTTCTGAAGAGCCAACAGTCAAAAGATCACCCAGACTTACATCAGCTCATTCAGAAGATGTGATCCTTGGAAAGAAAGATGATCCTATCAGAACAAGATCATTTCTAAAGAATGACTATCAGAAGTAGTGATCAGAATCAGAAGATGTACAATCTTTTCAAAACAATACAGCTATCATCTATTTTCGGATGGTGAACGCGTGTCTGTACGGTTAGTAAAAAGCGTGCAGTTGAAAAGACGCCGATCTAGGTAACTGTGTTAAATCATTTCATTTACCGTTTTCTCTCTCCTAATGTCATTTCTCATTAAATGCATAATGATGTTTTTTTTAAAATCAATTTCTTTCAAAATAGTTTTGTCTTTTCTCTTTTTTTTTTAAATCGTTTAAATAACCCGCTTCATCTTCATTTCTTCCTTTTCTCTCTCTCTCTCTCTCTCTCTCTCTCTCTCTCTCTTTTGTGTATCTCTTTCGTTGCATTTGTTTTCAAACCCTAGTTTCTGATTTGATCTCAAAGCATAATCATCATGAACTCATCTTCAAGTTCATCAAACCCAAAAGAAAGACTCACTTCTACACAGATTCTTCTACGCAAATATGAGTATGCTCCATCGAAAACATGCTTAATTCCCACGGAAGAACTGGAAGTTCTATGTGAATCTGCTGTGGACATCAACAACCTAAAAGAAAATGGCTTCAAGTGTGATGTAAGAATCTTTGAGCAAGGATGGTCTAAATATCTTGATAGATTGGTCGGACCAATTTATCCTGAACTTGTGAAGGATTTCTGGGTACATGCAACGGTTACCCCAACTGCCATCATTTCATTCGTGCTAGGGCATGAAGTGGTTATCACTGAAAAGCTCATCAGGAAGTTGTACAATCTGAATGATGAAGAAGGTTGGTCTGGCCTTCAACATGCAACAGTTGACTGGTTTCAAGTTGAACAACAAATCTCTCTGGCCTTTGGAATTGATTCTCATAACACGGGCACCTTAAGGCCGTTTTATCAAGTATGGGCTGAGATTATTCTGGGTTCTCTTCACCATAGAAAGAAGATGCTCTCCTCCTCCTACATCAGTCCGGATCACAAGTATACTCTTTTCTACATTGGCAGAAAGATAGAGATCAACATCTCTCATATTCTGTTTGAGAATCTGAAGACTTCTATTTTTGAGTCAAGAGAAGATGAAAGGGCGAAGTACCCTCATATTCCAAGAAAGACTATTCCTTTCGGAAGAATGATTTCACACATTCTGATTGAAAGCAAAGTGCTGGACTCCATCAGAAAACTCAATGCGTCTCATTTTCTTGGAGTAGTTTAAGGTCCCATCTTCAATGGTGTGGATTTGTTCAGACTGAAACTCATTCAAAATGTACCTTCTGTGTGCACAAGCTTTCCTGACATCCTGTCAAGAAGAGTTGCTGTTGAAGGTTTTGTCTCTTTGTTTCATAAAGAACTTCATCAGGTTGTCAAGCTTTACCTGGAAGATTGTGTTAGGAAGCAATCAGATATTGATCCCGCTTGGATCCGTGGCAGAGTACTTCCGTCCAAAGCTGATCTTCTGAAGAAGGATCAGAAGGAACAAAAGGCAAGGCTAAAAAGAAAGGCCCGAGAAGATGAGGCTACGAAAGCCAAGAAGTTGAGGGTCACCTATGATCCTGGCAAGGTGGACTCTTCTAAACGCAGGGAGAAAAGGATCAGAGACTCCTTTCACAGAACCAGATCTTCACATGCTTCTTCTGAACACGTCTCCAGGCAGGTTTTTACTCCACCTCCTTCTGTCCCTAAACCTTCTCTCCAATCACCTTCATCTGAACCAAAAGTAAACTTCACTTTACCAAATCCTTCTCCATCATCTCTTTCCTCTCCCATTCTAAACCCCACACCTCTAAGTATTCTTCCCCCAACTCCTTCTGATAAATCTTTCTCACCAATTCCCTTTACAAATACTCCATCCTCTTCTCAACCTATCTTTTCTGATACTCCATCCTCATCAATCATTCTCTCAGATATCCCTTCTTCCTCATCCACCGCACCTCCACCTTCTATATCCCATCCCTTACCTACCAGAAAATCCAAACCCTACTGTCTTCTCTACCCTGACTACAAATTCACCTTCAATTCGTCTGAACCTGAACCCTATACCTACCTAGAACTATTCAGACATGAGGTGATTAGCTGTCTAGACCTTCTGAAGGATGCCTTCCTAAATGGTCTGGATGATGTTTCTACAAGAAATCTCTGGAAAAACTTTCGCAAGGATTTTCAAGTAGAAGCAATGGGAGTACAGAAAAGACTAGTGGCTGCTGCCCCTGGTTACCCTGGTTACCTTCTAGAGGGTGATAATGGTATATACTACCATCCTCTCAGAAATTGTGTTGCTGTTGAGGAGAAGCAGTTTGTGGACGAATTGGAAGAAGCAAGACTTGCTGCTGCATTGGAAGCTAATCCTTGCAGGGAAATTGTGGTCTGGAGACCTCAATGTCCTGTTCTGTTCGGAGACTTCAAGACTCTCTTTGACTTTCTGAGGGAAAATCCTTCTAAGAAAGACCCAAGCTTGGTCATTCCAGAAGTTGTTGACCCACCAGAAGTTGAAGGTCCTTCTGCCCCTAGGAATCTAGCTGCCATTCTTCAGGCACTTGAGAATGGAGATTCTGAGGTTCCTGCTGCAGAGTATGGAGATGCTTCTATGCAAGAAGTAGATGTAGAAGATCATGCTGCTGAAACAGTTCCTGTTAAGGAAAACCCTGCAAATGATCTATCAATGGAAGCTACAAATCACAATGCCATCCCTGTGGATAGAAGCTGTGAAGCTTCTTCTGATGAACCTTCCCGTCTTGCAAGGACTTTGGAAGTTATTCAGAAGAACCAGGATGAGCAAAGCTCAGTCAATGCTGAGTTTAGAGCTTTCATGGAGAGGCAGAATGAGCACAACAATGGGGTTCAAGATATGCTGGCCAAGATCTTGTCGAAGCTAGGGTCATCTTAGATTGAATCTTAGTTGTTTTGTTTTCGTTTTTTGCTTTGCTGCATCTGTTTTGTGCATCTTCTCTTGCTTATCCTCTTGTACTTCTGTACTTCTGTCTTCTTGAGCCTAAATGAAAATTATCTGTTTCTTCCATCTGTTTCCTTTTGTTTTTCATCTGAATCTTTTATGTTTTTGATGTTATGACAAAAAGGGGGAGAAAATGTGATAAATGATCTGATTAATATTATCAGTTACCGGGTAAAAAGGCCCCACATTACTAACAGAACTTGCAAAGTTCTATGCTTTAAGTTTGGTTGTTGCAGGAATTGAAGATCCTCTTTAAAGATCAACATAAGAAGCAACAAGATGAATCAAGCTCTTGGATTTTTGAAGCAAGCTGAGTGCTATGAAGCTTCAGGATCAGAAGCAAGAAGGAAAGATGTTCAGATATTCTGATGATAGAATATGATCTGAAACATTATGTCTATTTGTTCTGATACATTTTATATGGATCTGATACATTTTATATGTTCTGAAACATAATCTATGTTCTGACTCATTCATGCTGACTTTTGTTGTATAGTTTTGTTCTGTAACATTTCAGGATGTAGAGATGCTCTGATGATGCTCTGGTACATTCAACAATGTTCTGATACAATCTAGCATGAAGTGATGTAAGAAGAAATTCAAGCTCTGAAGCTGTCCGATGGAAGCAGGAATCAGAAGCTGTGAATGTTCTGAAGATCAAAGAAATTCAAGTTCTGAAGCTGTCCGATGGAAGCAAGAATCAGAAGTTGTAATGTTCTGAAGATCAAAGAAATTCAAGTTCTGAAGCTGTCCGATGGAAGCAAGAATCAGAAGCTGTGAATGTTCTGAAGATCAAAGAAATTCAAGTTCTGAAGCTGTCCTATAGAAGCAAGAATCAGAAGTCATGAACGTTCTGAAGATCAAGCACTGTGAACGTCTCTACTGAAATACTCAGGGAAGTCTTTTATTATTAAAATTCTTCTAGTATTAATTTCAGGGGGAGATTATTCATCTCAGGGAGATTGTAAATCTCAGGGGGAGACATATTCACATGCTTATGCTTTAGCTGTGTAATTGTCTTTAGCCGTCTGCTCTTTCTGATCGCAAATTCATATCATTTATATATGTTTTTGTCATCATCAAAAAGGGGGAGATTGTTAGAACAAGATTTGTTCTGATCAATATTCTTAGTTTTGATGATAACAAGGATATGAATTTTGTGTGAGATAATGTGGTACTCTAATACATTGCAATTTCCCTTTCAGGAAATATATAAAGAGTATGCACAAATCAGGGCTCAGAAGCTTTGACTCAGAAGGTTCAGCATGCAACATCAGAACATGGTTTGGCAAGACATCAGAAGATGGTCAAAGCAGAATCAGAACATGGGTCTATGGAAGCATCAGAAGAACTTGAGTTCAGAAGCAGAAGCACTGAAGTTCTCATGGTATCACGCTCAGAAGCACTTCAAGGTCAGAAGACAAGAAGATGCTATGCACCAAGCTGTTTGACTCTGATGATATTCAAACGTTGTATACACAAACATCAGATCAGAAGCAAGTACAAGTGGCAGGCTACGCTGACTGACAAAAGGAACGTTAGAAGCTATTAAAGGCAACGTCAGTAGACACAGCGTGAACAAGGCTCGAGGTAGTTGACAAAAGCGTGAAACATTAAATGCAATGTTGTACGGAATACGCAGAGCATTAAATGCTCCCAACGGTCATCTTCTCAGGTGCCTATAAATATGAATTTCTGATGAGAAGCAAGGTTACCAATTCTGAACGAACTTATTCTGAAAAACTTGCTGAAACGATGTTCAACTCAAAGCTCAGAAACTTCACCTTCATCAAAGCTCACTACATTGCTGTTGTAATATATTAGTGAGATTAAGCTTAAACTTTAAGAGAAATATCACTGTTGTGATTATAGCTTTTCAGAAGCATTGTAATACTCTTAGAATTGATTACATTAATTTGTAAGTAACTAGAGTGATCAAGTGTTGATCAGGATACTCTAGGAAGTCTTAGCTTGTGTCTAAGCAGTTGTAATTAGAGTGATCACGTGGTGGTCAGGATACTCTAAGAAAGTCTTAGCTTGTGTCTAAGCATTTGTTCCTGGAGTGATCAGGTTGTGATCAGGATACTCTAGAAGACTTAGTCGTGGGCTAAGTGGAAAACCATTGTAATCTGTTGCGATTAGTGGATTAAATCCTCAGGTGAGGTAAATCACTCCGTGGGGGTGGACTGGAGTAGTTTAGTTAACAACGAACCAGGATAAAAATAACTGTGCAAATTGTTTTTATCGTTCAAGTTTTTAGACTACACTTATTCAAACCCCCCCTTTCTAAGTGTTTTTCTATCCTTCATTCTGTTTTTCCACAATTCATAAGGAGTCTTATTTAGAATAGGTCTTGTAGAGATTTTATTCTAAATATAGCATGCAGTGTTTATTGCTTCTGCCCAAAAATGCTTAGCCATATTGGTTTCATTGATCATGGTTCTGGCCATTTCTTGTAGAGTCCTATTCTTTCGTTCTACAACTCCATTTTGCTGTGGAGTTCTAGGACAAGAGAAATCATGGGCAATACCATTTTCTTTGAAGAACTCCTCAAAGAATCTGTTCTTAAATTCACCACCATGATCACTTCTGACCTTTATGATTTTATACTCCTTATCAGATTGAATCTGAGTGCAGAATTCAAAGAACACTGAATGTGACTCATCCTTGTGTTTTAAGAACTTTACCCATGTCCAGCGGCTATAATCATCTATGATGACTAATCCATATTTCTTCCCTCTGACAGATGCTGTTTTGACTGGGCCAAACAGATCAATGTGTATAAGTTCTAGCGGCCTAGAGGAAGAAACAACATTCTTAGATTTGAATGCAGGTTTGGAGAACTTGCCCTTCTGACAAGCTTCGCAAAGAGCATCTAATTTATATTTCAGATTAGGGAGTCCTCTGACCAATTTAGTTTGTTAATCTGAGAAATCTTTCTCAAACTAGCATGGCCTAATCTTCAGTGCCAGACCCATTGCTCTTCAGAAACAGACATAAGACAAGTTACCTTCTGATTCTTAAGATCTTGAAGATCAATCTTGTAAATGTTGTTCTTTCTCTTGCCTGTAAATAGGATTGAGCTATCCTTCTGACTTACAGCCTTGCAAGAATTTTGATTGAAGATTATGTCATAACCATTGTCACTTAATTTACTTATGGACAACAAGTTATGAGCTAATCCATCTACCAGAAGAACATTAGTTATAGAAGGAGAGTTACCAGTACTTATGGTTCCTGAGCCAATAATTTTGCCCTTCTGATCTCCTCCAAACTTAACTTCTCCAGCAGATTTAAGCACCAGGTCTTGGAACATAAACCTTCTTCCCGTCATGTGTCGAGAGCACCCAGAGTCCAGGTACCATGACATGCTTTCCTTTGTCTTCTTTGCAGCCAAGGATATCTGCAACGGGAATAATCTTTTCCTTAGGTACCCACATTTTCTTGGGTCCTTTATTGTTAGTTCTCCTCAAGTTCTGATTGAACTTGGGTTTAGCATTATAAAAAACAGGAGGTACAACATGATATTCCTTATTCTGAGTTACATGATATTTTCTAGGTTGTGTCACATGCTTCTTAGTGTGTGTAATGTGAAAGCTTTTGGCATGTGATGTGAGCCTAATATCATGGGAGTGGCCATACTTGAACTGATCATACAATGGCTTGTATGTGATTTTCATATCATCTACAGGTTCAAGTTTGTATGGGGTACTACCCTCATAGCCAATGCCAACTCTCTTGTTTCCAGAAACAGCATATATCATAGAAGCAAGTTGACTTCTTCCAATGCTTCTAGATAGGAACTTCCTAAAGCTCAAGTCATATTCTTTCAGAATATGGTTCAGGCTAGAAATGGACTTTTCTGATTCAGAAGGAGATCCAACATCTTTGGATAATTTTAAAACTTTTTCCTTCAGTTCAGAATTTTCCACTTCCAGCTTCTTAGTTTCAGATTTAAATAGCTTTTTCAGCTTTTTGTATTTGATACTAAGATGAGCCTTGAGTTCTAGAAGTTCTGTTAGACTGGAAGCTAACTCTTCTCTAGATAGTTCAGAAAATATCTCTTCAGAATCTGATTCTAATGTAGATTCTGATCCATCATCAACTATGGCCATCAGTGTAATGTTTGGCTGCTCGCCTTCAGAGTCTGATTCTGATTCTGATGAATCTGAATCATCCCAAGTTGCTATAAGACCTTTCTTCTTATGAAACTTCTTCTTGGGCTTCTCCTTCTGAAGCTTTGGACACTCATTTTTGTAGTGACCTGACTCATTGCACTCGAAGCAAGTGACCTTCTTCTTGTCATATCTTCTACTTCCAGAAGATTCTCCTTTTTCAAGCTTCTTAGAACTTTTGAAGTTCTTGAACTTCCTATGCTTGCTCTTCCAGAGTTGGTTTACCCTTCTGGAGATCATGGACAGTTGATCTTCTTCTTCTGATTCTGATTCTTCAGAATCTTCTTCTTCAGCCTGAAGAGCGTTAGTGCATTTTTTATAATTGGATTTTAATGAAATAGACTTACCTTTCTTCTGAGGTCCATTAGCGTCAAGCTCAATTTCATGACTCCTCAGGGCGCTGATCAGCTCTTCCAATGAGACTTCATTCAGATCCTTTGCTATCTTGAATGCAGTCACCATTGGGCCCCATCTTCTGGGTAAGCTTCTGATGATCTTCTTGACATGATCAGCTTTAGTATATCCCTTGTCAAGAACTCTCAATCCAGCAGTTAGCGTTTGAAATCTTGAGAAGATTTTCTCAATGTTTTCATCATCCTCCATCTTGAAGGCTTCATATTTCTGGATCAAAGCAAGAGCTTTAGTCTCCTTGACTTGGGCATTTCCCTCATGAGTCATTTTCAATGATTCATATATGTCATAGGCAGTTTCCCTGTTAGATATCTTCTCATACTCAGCGTGAGAGATAGCATTCAGCAAAACAGTCCTACACTTGTGATGATTTTTGAATTCTTTCTTTTGATCATCACTCATTTCTTGTCTTGTTAGCTTTACTCCTCTAGCTTTCACTAGATGTTTGTAACCATCCTCCAGAAGATCCCATAAGTCACCATCTAAACCAAGAAAGTAACTTTCAAGTTTATCTTTCCAATATTCAAAGTTTTCACCATCGAATACTGGTGGTCTAGTATAACCAGTGTTACCATTTCCATTATGTTGCTCAGTAGAGCCAGATGTTGATGTAGGTGTAGGTGTTAGAGTATCAACCATCTTGACTTAGCGTTTTTCTCTTCCTGAATCTTTTCTAACACGGTTAAGTGCTTGCACCTAGAACCGGCGCTCTGATACCAATTGAAGGATAGAAAAACACTTAGAAAGGGGGGGGGGGTTGAATAAGTGAAGTTTTAAAACTCTTAAGATAAAAACAATTTGCACAATGATTTTTATCCTGGTTCGTTGTTAACTAAACTACTCCAGTCCACCCCCTTGGAGTGATTTACCTCACCTGAGGATTTAATCCACTAATCAACCTTGATTACAATGGTTTTCCACTTAGATACCCTCTAAGTCTTCTAGAGTATTATGATCACACCTTGATCACTATAGGAACCTTTTACAAATGAATGTAAAAATAAATTCTTACAAGAGTATTACAATGCTTCTTAATAAGCTATAATCACAACTGTGATATTTCTCTTAAGTTCTAAGCTTAAATCTCACTAAGATATTACAATGAAGTGAGGTTGAAGATGAAGTTTGAAAGCTTTTGATTTTAGCAGAGTTTCAGCAAGATTGAAAAGTTGTTCGTAAATTGGTAACCTTGCTTCTGATTAGAACTTCACTATTTATAGGCGTTTTGAGAAGATGACCGTTGGGAGCATTTAATGTGTTGCGTGATCCGTACAGCATTGCATTTAATATTTCCTTCTTATGTCAACTACCTCGAGCCTTGCTTTTGCTGCTTTTACTGACTTTGCCGTTAATAGCTTCTAACGTTCCTTTTGTCAGTCAGCGTAGCCTGCTATCCTGTACTTGCTTCTGATCTGATGTTTGTAGAAACAACGTTTGAATTTCATCAGAGTCAAACAGCTTGGTGCAGAGCATCTTCTTGTCTTCTGACCTTGAAGTGCTTCTAGCGTGATACCATGAGAACTTCAGTGCTTCTGCTTCTGATCTCAAGTTCTGCTGCTTGACCATCTTCTGATGTCTTTCCAGAGCATGTTTTGATGTTGCATGCTGAACCTTCTGAGTCAGTGCTTCTTGCGCTGATTTTGTGCATACTCTTTATATGTTTCCTGAAATGGAAATTGCATAGGATTAGAGTACCACATTATCTTATACAAAATTCATATACATTGTTATCATCAAAACTAAGAATATTGATCAGAACAATTCTTGTTCTAACACATCAAACCCATAACCTCCATAGGAACACTAGCCCTTCCTATATTCAACTGAAAAATTAGGGTTTTGAAAATTAGGGCTATATGAAATTTTATGAACAGATCGAAAACATTATAGAAGAATTGAAGAAGAATGTATACCATGTTTGAGAATAAATCGACAACTAATAAATCATTTTGAGCCATTCGATGAGACTAGATCTATTGGTCGAGGGAGAAAAGCGCCGCCGATGGGTGATACGAAGAGGTTTGCGAGTGGGTGTGAAGCTTTTTCGAGTTTCAATTGGAAAGTTATGGTTGAGACGGAGGAAATTGATTGGAGGGATTGTTTTACTGATGGAGAAGATGATGAGATCTTGATTCGGTTCTCTGCGCCGATTGAAGATACGAGAAGAACAATTAGGTCAGACGCATCTCACCTATATTTAGGTTTTCAATTTATTAATTTTTAATCTAAAAAAAATAGAAAAAGAAAATAAATAATGGGAGGGAAACTTAAAAAAAAAAAGAGGGAAGTTTTAGCGGGGTGTATTTTTTTGGATTTGGACCACAGTTTGTAGTCAAAATTATGAGGTTGCGGTTTTCCTTTGCGGCTTAAAATATCTGCAGTTGCATAACCGTGTGTTTACGGTGATTTCCGGTAAACAACCGCTAGTCTTCCAAACTATAATAAATATGATTTGGTTACTCGCAGGATCGACTAGATTGATCCTAGGACATAGTCAAAAAGGTTGTTATTCATGATAGTTCGAATTATGTCTATGGTTGGCTTGTCTCGAAATAAGAAATACTTAATCAAAGAAATAAAGATTAACAATCACCTTGTTATACACGTAAATATAACATCAGCGAAGGGTAAGATAAAGATAAAATATAAGACAAAACTGTAAAGTGCAGGAATCTTAAAGTGTAGAAACTTAAATGCTTCGAAACTAAATAGAATGAAAGTAAAGAGTGCAAGGACGTAAATGACAGAAAGTAAACGAAATGCAGTAATATCAAAAGATACTTGAATAAAGAAAGATACAAATGTATTTAAAATGGTGTTGGTGTCATACGTACATTTTTCAGCGAAACTCGTTCTCTTAACACTTGATACTTGAGCAATATGTGAGTGATTTGTACAAAATGAACACATAGAATCCTAACACTAAGACCCTTATTTATACTAATTTTGACCCTAACGGTCCTACACTAATCTGATGCCACGTTACTCACGAGAATCCTTGGGATGCCATCTGTCTTTGTGCAGTTATATAAACTACTTCGAAATTCAAATGCTCCCGCCTGAATCCACTTTCGACGCGTGGCAACGTAATCAGAATCGAGAATGCCACGAAAATACGCTAAGCTTCAGTACTTTACATATTTCGTAAAAACGTTTAAGTCCCAAAAGATGATTCTTTTCGAATTTAGCTTCAGTGCTAACTGTCTCCGTTCCAACTTAAACCATCATTCTCGAACATGGCCATCAGTAGCCATTTTTGATCTCAAAGATGGTCATCAGTAACCATCTTCCTTCAAATTTCAAACCTTCGAAGGATATTCTTCCCAAACGAAATCTTCAGCTAACAAATTGCCCCCAATAAATGCCTGTTTCGAAAACAAGAGAAATAGGCGTTTCTTGTTATAACGAGATTTCGTTTTACTTACTTCTTAGAGTTCCAAGACTATTGACTGACGTCATAATCATTTATGACTCTGTTTCCAAAACGTCTTGTCATTTTCAAAGATGTCTTCTCATAACTTACATTCCCACGTTCTGGTCTTACTTCATGATCATTACTCCTATATACTAGGAGTAAAGCTAATAATTATTCGACCGTCGTTGGATTAAATCAACCCCTGCCGCGTGTCTCTTGGCTTTTACCCAAAAGATTTGAAAGGGTTTCCGTTAAACCTTTAAATACTTGAACTTCTATCCTTGCATAACTTCCTCTTCTATTTCCTTATTCTCTCCACAGAAAAGAACATCTTCGGTTACATTCAAATCCATTTCCCAAATCAAACTTATCCATGGCGTCTTCTTCAAATGTTCTTCAACCCGTTCTAAAACTTCAAAACCCTATGCGGACAGGGAATCAAGAACACCCAATCCAAACACTGCAGAGGCGCGCGCCATCTATGCTTCTCAGGTAATCATTCCCTTTGAACTTTCTGGAAAAACTCATGCCTTCATGGGTCCTTTACCAGGAGAAAATAACTCCTCTTTGAATAAATTCTTTCCCGCTTATTATAAAACTAGGCCTTTAGTTAGCAAGAATAAGATAGACGATGAAGGTCACCCAGTCTCAGCTAACCCTGATAGCCCAAAAGAGACCTCAACTGAAACTCCTTTGGCCTTAGAGAAAATTAGGTTAAACTATGTAACCAATTTTGTGAAAGTCTTTAGGTCAATCCCATTAGCAAAGGATCCTGAACTGTATTATGCTTGGCTAACGAAGGTAGAAAAGCAAAAAGCGCCTTTCTGGAAACAACTAGGGATTTATGATTTAATCCAATTATCCAAAACAGGTTTAGAATATAACCAAACCATGTTAGTAGCGTCAGTTTACTTCTGGGATGCTTCTCACAATACTTTTCACCTTCCATGCGGGATGGTTACCCCTACCCTCTTCGATGTAGCTGCCATTACAGGGCTTCGACCAACTGGGGAAACCTTCGACCCTAATTTCATGGATACTAACACCATCAATTTTAATGAAGCAACAGTCACCTATATTGCCTTCATTCAACAATACCACAACGAAGCGGACCCAAACGTTTCTGACGAAGAACACATAGCATTTAGCACTTTGGCTCTCGAGATGCGTCTTTTGCTCTAGGTCCATACAAGTAGCAAAAAGATATCTTTGTATGGCTAACCAGTTATACGCTGGGATTAAGTTAAACCTAGGCAAGTTAATTCTAGGATTTCTCTATGAGAATCTTGGTGAAGCAACAGACCTTGTTAAGAACTACAAAACATGATCTCTTCTTTTCGCTGGTCCTTTCTGGCTGTTGCAACTATGGCTTAATGCCACTTTCGAGGCTCACCTCCCATATAGAAATGTTGTGGACGAAGAAAGTGCAGCCATAAAAGATCGAACAGTGGAAGGAACCAGATTGGCTTACCTAACTCCAAAGGAAGAAAGTGGCAAACTTCGTGAAACCTTCCTGGCATTCATAATGATGTTCGCTGAACGTCATCAATTTACTCCTTCGATGGCTTCATTCGTACAACATAAGGTGGGTCCCGAATGGTTTACTCGAGAATTTCCAGCAACTTCTTCTGATAAACAAGCTGAATCTATGACCATCTGGGAAGCTTTCCTCACCCCAAAGCTGTTATATCACCGACTTCGATCTCCAAAAAGTCATTGTTGTCTCCTCTGCTATCAACCAAATCTGGTTTCAAGACAATTTGGGTTGGTTCAACTCAAACCAAAGTGTTTGTATGACAAAAGGAATCATATGTGTCTACATACTTCGCATCTGACAGAAGATGAATATGAATCAAAAATCTCCCGATATGTTGGCATCACCACTTTGTCTCCCGTTTCCTTCGAGCCTGCTTTTTATTCTACCATAGATTTTCATCAATGGTGGACAGAATATTATTCTACGCAAATCTTCGATGCTGAAAGCCTTACTCGGGAACTAACTGCTGCTTTTGCTGATGTGCAGGAGAATTTCCAGAAAGGTACTTCGACTCATATTAAAGAAATTCAAGCATTTCAAAAGTTCTTTGAAACTATCTACAGGCCCGATGACTTTAGTCGGACCTTTCGCGAGGCTGCAGTTACTTTACGCGAAAAGTTTTCTGCTAAACTGGATAAGTTGAAATTGCCTACGTCTGTTCGACCTGAACTACGTTATAAAGTGGCTTTCGAACTTCATCCTCCAAAATTTCCTCCACTTCCTAGTGCTGATTTTGGGGTGGCCTTAAGCCCTCCTTTTCCAGACTGGTTTGTATGTGGGAATCTCATAAAAATTCTTCAAGAAGAATCTAAAAAACGCGCTGAACGAGTGGTCCCGACTAAGCACACCTTGGATACTTTCAAAGGACATCTTCATATAGATCTTGAGCATGTTCGCATTTTGACTCCAATACCTGAAGGTTGGGGTTTAGACAATCCTTCGACTAATTTTTTCTTTTTCATTGAAATACTGATTTATATTTTGTTCACAGCTGTTGCTCGAAAGAGACAAATCAAGGAAGCCCCTGTACAAAAGGGTTCTGGAACTTCGAGGAACACCCGGGCGAGTGGGAGTGATTCTGTCACCACTGGCAAGAAACCTACGGTACTTGGATACCTTATATTTTAGCTTGTGAAATTTAATGAATGTCACTCACTTGGTTTTAATATGTACTTCAGAGCTCGAAACCTCCAGCGCCTTTGAAACGAAAAGTTCCTCCAACAGCCGACTCGGACGATGAAGATAAATCTCCTCCTCGCACCAGACAAACGATAAAGAAAAGACAAAAAGCTGCCACCCCTTCAGCTAAAGGAAAGGGATCTGGGACTTCGAAGCTCACCTCTTCGAGTGACAAGGTATCTTCTGAGGACTCACCCTTGAAAGCTGCTAGCACTATCCCCATTATGGAGAGTCATAACTCCAGTCCAGACAACATTCCGACCAAGGTATTTTGGGTTTCACCATTTAACCATTTCTTTACATTCTAATTCTAATGATTAAGCTCACATTTTACCTTGTGAATGTAGGATGATGCTGGTACCCGCTACTTCTGATCTCAAAGCCTCAAGTTTACACATTGACCTTGACAACCTTCGAGGTAAATGTCCGCTCTTTTGAATGACAGATGGACTTTTCTGCCTTTTCCTCCGTTTTGATCGACTCTAACTGTCCATCGCAGGTGTTTCTCAACACAAATCTCATGTGCTTTCTCCCGTTCTCGAAGACACTTGTCATACCCCAAAATTTACCCGATCAAATCTGCGTCTTTTTTCATCAGGGGCCGGAATTAGGAGTCATGGGGTTTGACATTCCAATTGTAAAACCCACCCTCTTATAAAATACCTTGAGTTAAGATGAGGTAAAATGTGAGCCCAGTCATCTGACCCATATGTGCCATCTTCGAGATTTTTAGTCTGTTTCACAATTGATCAAATAACTTATGATTTTTTGTTGGACTATTAATTTCAATATTTGATTTGATCATTTTTAACTATTATTATTATTAATTAGTATTGTCTGATTATTAATTTTAATATTTGGTTTGATTATTTTCTATTATTGTTAATTATTGTTATTGGTAATTAGTATTAGTTATTATTAGGATTATCTTTATTATTGAATATTATTAGTACTAACTATTATTATTAATTTTAATAGCTTTATTTTTTATTAGTTGTAATTATTATTTACCTCTTGAAATACTAAATACAATACAAAAAATTATGAAACAAATAAAAAAATAAAAAAAAAAGAAAAGAGAAAGAAGCTTTGTTATCCAAAAGGGGCCAAGGAAGTGAAACGGTCAAAGTGCAACAAAGAAAAAACCAAACTTCTTAAAAATGGAAACCATGGATTCAAGAAGATTTGGACCAAAATAATTGACCTAATTCAATGATATATATACCAACAACAATTGCAGACAGAAGGAGGGGATTTTCGGCCTCCAAGAACCAAGAAAACCGAGTGCAAAAATCCCAAGAAAAGTTCAAATTCGAATTGAAGATTGGAGGCAATTCACGGAGTTTAAAGGATCCTAACTTGATCCTGGGAGTGTCCTAAAGCGAACCAGATCATCACCTCAGATTTATGCACACAGAATCATGCCTCTGATGCCCACGGTTTGCAACAATTTTGTTTACGATCGATTGCATGAATGTATCATTCGTTAATACGTTTTGCTGGTATTGTCATACCCTAATTTTTGACCCCCCTGAGATGTCACATCCTAGGCGTCAAATTCAAAAATGTTTCTTGATCGGTTTGGAAGTCGTGATCAAGATTTCATTCGTTCACTCATTCTTTGCAAAATAATTTCATGTCCATGGAGGTTTTTCAAATAAAGTGCGCCATTTCCAATTTATGGATTCAAGAGGATCGTTTGGAATTTATTTCGTGACTTTTGGCCTATGGATTCATCATAATGGAGAAAATTCGTTCATATGGATTATTTGAAAGTTGGTACAAGTTCAAGATCATTCATGGGAATTTCATCACATTTTGCAAGAAAAATATCTTTTTAGCACATTTGTTGAAAAGATTATTTCAAGTGAATATTCAAGATCATTTATTCAAGGCCATCGAATGTTGGATTCGAATTCAAAACATCTTTCAAGTTCATGATACAAGAATATATTTCAAGATTAAAAGCTTCATGATACTTGAAGGATTTCCCGTCATTTTCTACATCAAAGGGAATTGGATTTCTGAATTCAAAAAAATCATTCAAGAATGTTCAAACATCATGTTTGAATAACAATTTCATTCAAAGAATTTTAAAGGAAATTCAAACATTACAAGTGAAGTTCTTTTACATGAACCAAATTCTAAATTCCAAATGAATTACAAAGTGGACTATATTCAAAATTCAAGATACAACATTCAAAGTCCCATTTATTTCCAAGAATACAAGTTCATACAAATTCTATTGGAATTACAAGAACAAATGAAAAAAAATAAAGTTTCAAGACTTTCTTGAATTCATTCTTGAAATCTTCCAAGTATCCATTCTTGATGTCCAAGTCTCCTTCTTCATGTTTTCTACAAAAGTCCTCATGTGACATGGAAAAAAAAAAGAAACATAAAAGGGGTGAAATTAGCAAAAATTCAAATGTCAAAAAGTCAAAGAAAGTCAAAGAAAGTAAAAGAATTCAAAAAGTCAAAAAGTCAAAGAAAGTCAAAGAAAGATATCTTATGTCATAACTACTACACATTGAAGTTACTAACTTTATGACATAAGAGAAAGCACATGTCGTAGAACTTGCAAGAAGTTATAAAAGAATCTTTCCATCCCATGTGCATATTTCCATGTGCACAATTTGTGATACTTGGCCACCAAGAAAATTCAACAACTAAGAAAGCTTGGTAATGATTAGCCTAAAGGGAATATTCCTTTCTTGCCATGATCACAAACTTGGCTACAAAGTTACATAATACCTAACATATCCTAATTTTTGCCTATAAATATAAGGGCTCTCCATAGTATTTACAACACCAAAGCAACCATATTCCTTGCTTTCTCTTTCTCTTCTCATGTTCATTGTTTTTCAAAGTTCTTTGGCAAGAAGAATCGATTTCTTCAAACCAGAGCTCATCTTTGGGAAGTGAACATTCTAACATCTCAAGGGAGGTCATTTGAGGTGATCCAAGCACCTGGATCACTTCTGTAAGTGGAGGAACACCATTGTTGCTCTCACTTTGGAGCATTTGCAGTTGGAGGTCCATGGAGTAATTCAGGAGGTTCCGAGCCAAGCCAATCATCCAGGCACACTCCTCAGGTCATAGTGAAGCTAACCAGATGGCTGCAGCTCATCTGTAACTCAAGAATCAACACCCTCCATGTTCACTTGAAGCTGAAATCGAGGGAGGTCCATAGAACAATTCAGAAGGATTCAGGCTGCAATAAGCATTCAGTTAGCATCATTGAGTCTCAGGGAAGCTATTGAGATCATTCATTCAAGCCCAGGTGCTCTCCACCATCCTCACGTCCTCCATTTTCAGAGGTAAGTTTCTGAACTCCACCTCTTTAATTTAAACACTCTTTGTGGTAAAGCTCGATTCTATCTTGTTCAGCATCATCAGAGGATTGAAAACCCTCTATCATCATTCATTTATTCATCTTGTGCATCATTTAATTTTAAAATTAGGGTTTATGTGTTCTTCGTGTTCATAATGAAATTCGTTAGTTACACTTAGAATAAATGAATTCTGAGCCCATAATCATGTTCCTTGTCCAAAAACGAGTGAGATTGATGTTTACATCATGCCATTTAGTTGAGAAACCAGAGAGTTAGGAATTTGAAAATCTGAGGCTCGAGGAAGAAGATGAACATGGCGCGCGTAAAATTTGAATTTCCTGGCTTATCTGAAAATATAATATATTGAGTGTATATAGTTAACAAGCTGCGCGCGCAGCTCAGTTGGTTAAGTTCTGAAATGTGATCATGAAGGGCGTGGGTTCGAACCTCTCTAGGGCCAAACCAATTTTTTAGCATCCATTTTCATTCCTTTTTTATACAAACTTCACACAATTAATAAACTTATCAAATTAAATCATTTTCACTTCATTTTTCACACACTTGCTATTTAATATACTTACTTTGTGAATAATCAAAATAATCATAAAAATATTATTTATTTCATGTATTTTAATTAGGTTTAAAATAGTATGTTTTAAATGTTTTCTTAAATACTTTAAAATATATATTTTCATTTTGTTTTAACCTAATTACTTTGTGAATAATTTTATGATAAAACCCTAATTATTTAGGTCTTAATTGGGTATAGATTTCATCTTTGCCTTAATTAAGTTGACTTTTGTCAATATTCAAAACTGTTTTCAATCTCTGATTAAACGGATGATTAAGGTTTTCAAACAACAAAACCTTGCATCATTCCAAATCATCTTTCAAATTGCTTTTACACCAGTACTGTAAAGTACTGGGCCTCTAATAGAGTGTAAGTCCCAAACACCTTCTCTTCTTAGCTTGTTTTCAAAACTGTATTTTCAAAATCTTCTTTCTGTTTTCAAAACATTCTTCTGGTATTTGAAGGGCATTATTCCCGCTGAAACTCTTCAGATACCTATGTGACCTTTGTCCATCTTCACTTCTTCTGTTTTCAAAAAAACCATTAACTGTTTATCATATATATATTCAACTGTTATCAACAAAACAACAAAAATTACTGTTGAGGCTCTGTACATACTTCTTCAAAGGCCTCCACTCCATCCAGGTTAGGCTTTACAAGCTTTCAATTTACAGTCTTTATTTAAATTACTGTCAAATATAAACTGTGCATATATATTAGTTTAGAACTACGTTTGAGTATAAACCTTAGGACAGTTAAACTATATATATATTATAGGAATATGACCTAGGATTGAGAATGTCTTCCCGGTGAGGGCTCTTTCCTAATTAGAGATCTGTAGTTCAAACCCCCAAGATGAATTATTCCCGGTGAAACATCTTGGCAAAAACCTTAGAATCCAAAAATATAGGACACATCCACCCAAAGAGGAATTATTCCCGGTGAAACCTCTTACCCTTTTGCTTAGAGCCAAAATAAGTTCAAAACCACATAGCTTTCTCTTGTGCTATAACAAGGACCCTCGATTAGCCTCCTCTTGGGCTTTGTACAAGGACCCACAGGCTTCTTAAAAGCATTTCCAGCTTCCTCTTGAGCTTGTATACAAGGACCCATCAGGTTTCTTATAAACATAGGAACAGGTCTTTAGTCACCTTTTAGCATACCCTGGTGAGTTTCTTCCAATTTAAACCAGACTTTAAACAAGCTAAGTTTGTCTCAATTTTGCATTGAGTACACCTTTTGGAATGAGAGACATGGACAGTCTCTGACACCCTTATCTTCATCAATCTTCCTTAGCAGAGTCTAGGATCTATGTTTATTTTCTCCTCAGCATGTGTCAGCCTTCATCTTGGGCTTTAAACAAGAAGTCTCCATTAGATAATCTTTCTGCCATTCCTTCATTTCAATTAAAATCCCTGGAAAGGGTTAGCTTCCAACACATTCTTTCATCTTAACAAAAATCCCTGGAAAGGGTTAGCTTCCAACACATTCTTTCATCTTAACAAAAATCCCTGGAAAGGGTTAGCTTCCACACATTCCTTCATTTTAACAAAACCCCTGGAAAGGGTTAGCCTCCAAAGTCAATTAAAATCAATCCAATCATTTCAACAAAACCCCTGGAAAGGGTTAGCCTCCAAAGTCAATTAATAAATGTCAAAAAATAAAGATTCATTTCTCTTAGGAGATAATTTCCCCAAAAAAGTCAAAACCCCTGGAAAGGGTCAGCCTCCAAAAAACATGATAAAGTCAGTCTTTTAACAGACAAATTCTCCAGCTGAGTCAAAATCCCTGGAAAGGGTTAGCTTCCAAAGAAAAACAGTCTTTTAATAAATAAAACCTCCTCAGTAGAGTCAAAACCAACAAAAACAGTTAGCCTCAACCTTGGGCTTCATACAAGGCACCCAAACAATAAAACTCCCCTGTCAAGAGTCAGCCTCAACCTTGGGCATTGTACAAGGCAGATAATAGAGTCTCCCCAGTGAGTTCTTCATCATTCAGTAGCCACAACCTTGGGCTTTGTACAAGGCAGATAAACCATATTTTCATGTGTCAAAGATTCCTAACACCTAGGATCTTTTCCCCATAGAGTCATCCATACTCGGTTTATTTAAGAGTCAGCCACAACCTTGGGCTTTGTACAAGGCAGAAAATAATGTTTTCCCTAGCTAGAGTCAGCCACAACCTTGGGCTTTGTACAAGGCACACAAAATAGAGTCATTCATAGTCTCAAAAATTCAATTATCCTCAGCAGTCAGCCACAACCTTGGGCTTTGTACAAGGCACACAAATATAGTCTCCCTAAGTAGAGTCAGCCTCAATTCTGGGCTTTGTACAGAACACCAAAATATCCTGTAATTAATCCCCAGTGGAGCCATCTCCCAAAGTCAATAATAATTAATAAATCAATCAGAAAGCCTCAAGCTTGGGCCTCATACATAGCTTATCTCTATAGAGAGATATTTTTACTACTCTACCACATTCAAACAAACAAACATTTCAAATTTCAATTTCATTCAAAGTCTCCCATTTAGGACTCTGAAAGACATGCTCTGGCACATCCCCAGACTTGTACACTTTCCCTAATTTGGATGAGCATCTTTCTTTCATTTTAGAGGCACGATGGCTGTCATACTTGATCAACCAAGTAGACTCCCCTCTTAATGAAACATCATTTTTTTAGCTTTTCTGTCACTTTTAAATGTTTGTGGTAGAATAGTACAAATACCTCTCTGTAAAGATGATTTCATGTCTCTTTACTGTAAACAGAGATTTAATTCCAAGCTTCAACCTTGAGCTTCAAGCAAGGCACCAAAAACAAGTAATTTCCCTAGTTAGTTCCCCGAACTACATTAAGCTCTGACTTCCACTAGGGATATGTAGGCATGAGGTTCACAAGGAATCTCAGCGAGCTAATCAAATACCAAAAATAGTCAGTCTGTCTATCTGTCTGTCTTTTAAAATCAATTCAATTCCTTCTCCTAACACAAAGGAGAAACTTTCCCAATCATTAGCAGCAAACACAATCACAATGACACAGAGAAGGTTCCTGTAGAGTACTACAGATATGTAGGGTGTTTAAACACTTCCCTATGTATAACCGACCCCCCGGACTCCAGAATTTCTAGTCTAGGTGAAATCCCCACACTTAGCAAACTCCTAGGGTTTAGTTGAGATCTTTTTTTCCCTTTCCTACTCGTAGGACCAATAAGAAAGTTCGTGTGATATCGTAGGAAGAACTGAAATAAAATTCATCCCACCACGGGCGCATTCTCCTTCCAAATTTCGCGTGAAGGGTCTAGCGTGCCGTCCTCCCAAGTGAAACGGGGAGGTAAAGAAAACGACACCACAGAAAAATGGCGACTCTGCTGGGGATATAAGTGTTAAAAACCTTGGTTTTTCATCCAAACCAATGGTTGACCTGTTGCTGGTCCAGCCCCAATGAGGAATTAGGGATGCCAAATTCCCCCTCAAACAAGAGAGGTCCTGCCTAACCTCTGTGTCATTTCATGTGTTTGTTGCATATATATTTGTTTACTTTGTTTATTCTGTATCGGGAAAGGGCTTGATTTCCCCTTGTGGTGAGAAATCCTATACCCGGATTTGAGTGCAACATAAGATAGGATGGAGGATGTCTTCCCGGTGAAGGCCCTCTAATCTTGGTTTCCAAGTCTACTCTTGGGATTTGCCTGGCTGGTTGTGATTAACTGCGCCACTGCATTCCGAGACTGATTTGTACCAGGAGGACCTAGAAACACATTAACCCCACTTAAAGCCTTTTTTTTAGGACGTAGAGCGGTGATTACGGAAGTAATTGTCACGCAGATACTACACTCAGAGAAAACTCTCTTATAGATACCAATCAACGTATCTTTAAGGTTGAGCAAAAACTCTGAGACCCCTAGAACCCGTTCTACAGGTACAAAAATCCTTAACCTTAGTTTACCATTGGGGCGGGGATTGCGTTTTGACTTCATGACCACTATACCCTTCAACGCCATGTTTGTTTAAAACTCTTGTGTGTGCATTCATGCATTCATGCATCATTCATTAATAAACAACTAAAAACAAAAAGAGTCGTTTTCGAGTCGTTTTTCAAGGAAACTAAATAACGAACGTTTTGAACTTCATAGAAAGAGAGAAACGGAGAAAGGACTTAAGGATCTATATTATGGATTACGGAAGAAAGAGAGCTAGGAAATACACCTTCAAGATTCCCCAGGTCGAGGAACTGGGAAAGCTCGGAAAACTGGTGGTCAACCCCCAGGCTTTCAAGGAGAAGTATGGAAAACTTCTGCCTTTGCTCAATACCAACATGGTGGATGGGATCCTTCCCACCTTGGTACAGTTTTACGATCCAACGTATCACTGCTTCACCTTTCCAGATTATCAGCTCATGCCTACGTTAGAGGATTACTCTCGTCTGATTGGAATACCCGTGTACGCGCAAGATCCGTACTCCGGTTTGGAAAAGAATCCTGACGACATTATCATTGCTGCAACTACTCCTTTGAACGTAGTCGACATCAGAACTCATATGGTGAGTAGAGGAGGAATTCAAGGATTGCCCTCCAAATTCCTGTTTGATCAAGCTCGGTACTTCGTCAGCATCCAAGATATGAGCGCTTTTGAGGAAGTCTTGGCTTTGCTTATCTACGGATTGTTTTTGTTCCCTAACATTAACGATTTCGTCGACATCAACGCAATTAAGATCTTCTTGATTGGAAATCCAGTTCCAACCTTGCTTGCGGATGCTTATCACTCTGTGCATTCATGAAACCTGCAGCGAGGAGGATTAATTACATGCTGCGTACCGTTGTTATACGAATGGTTCGTTTCGCACCTGCCGAAGTCTAGCACTTTCTAGAATATGAGGGATGGCCTTTACTGGTCACAGAAAATCATGTCTCTCACTCATACAGACATTGATTGGTGTAGTCCTGACAACGACGAAACCAAGATCATCTTCAGTTGCGGAAGTTTTCCCAACATACCCCTTATTGGAACTAAGGGAGGAATCAGTTACAATCCAGCTTTAGCCCGTCGTCAATACGGCTATCCCATGAAAAATATTCCAAGTAACATCCAATTGGAGGGTCTGTTCTTCAAGAACATCGACGATCATGGCAACGTGCTGAAGAAGGAAATTGTCCAAGCCTGGCGTCTTGTTCACACAAAAGGGAGAAGATTGTTAGGAAAACATCTTTGCATCTCCCTGGATCCTTACCTTCAATGGGTACGCGTCAGAGCATTCAAGCTCAGGATGCCATATCAACATCAAGAACCTATTCCCCTAAGGGAACCAATATACCTTTTCTCCACCGACGTTGAAAAACTGCAAGCGGCATTAAACAAAGTATGCCAAGAAAGGAATGCTTGGAGGAACAAGTATCGAATTGTCAACACGGAAAATGTTGAGATTCAAAACATCCTAAGAAGGAAGGATGAGTTACTTGAAGTGCTCGATCGACAAGTGTCACAAACGTCACTTTCTCATCATATCCCTCCTGCTTCCTGGATCATCGATCAACTCACGTCAGAGAACGCTCAGCTCAAGAAACAGAAGAAGATGTTAGAACGTGAAGTCGGCTCTTCGTCAAAGCTTTAGAGTCCTTCCTCTCAGTTTCTCTGTATTTCCCTTTTCAAAGTGTGTAAAACGGCGTTTTCGCTTAATTAATAAAAGTTGGATGTTTCATAGCGTAATTATGGTGTTTCCTTGAAAAATAATAACTTAATTGCATATCATACATCGCTTTAGTCGTACGCACTGACACGAGAATTGTCGCGGATCTAATAGTCACTTTCCTTTCTCCAGAAAGAGAGGAGGAGAAGGAGGTGAACCAAGACTTTCAAGCTGTCTCATCCATACAACACTCGTTCAAGTCGCAAGAAAAAAATGGAAGACTTTGAGCAAGAGAATGAAGAACTCAGGGAAGAGATTAATACTCTCAAAGGTACTGTTGAAAGACTCAATAGTATGGTAGAAGCCCTGGTAGTTGCGCAGAATCGACCAACGCCAGAAGAACCACAAAGGACTGTGGTTTCCGAGATTGTTTCTACTCCTATTCCTCAGTATACCATGCCGCCTGATCGACCTTGGGGCATGCCGTATAACTTTACTCCAGAAGGGTACATACCTCCAGCTTCTGAAGCTCCAAAAGTCACCATGGATATGCGTCCACCGGAGGGTTACAAACCTCTGGAAATTGAAGTTCCAAGAGCAACGGCAATGGGTTTCGCACAACAGAACGCTGAGATTCCAAGATCTGCTGTCATGGCTTCTCCACAGCCCATTATGCATACTTTTCCCCCGCAAGGCGGACAAGTATATCATCACGCTCCAAGTGAGGATGCTGGCATGTATGAAAGATTGGACGAGTTCCAAGAACAGTTTCTGCAAATGCAGAAGGAACTCAAGACTCTCCGAGGACAAGATCTATTTGGAAAGAATGCTGCAGACCTCTGTCTGGTTCCAAATGTTAAGATTCCTCACAAATTCAAAGTACCAGAATTCGAGAAGTATAAAGGGAATTCATGCCCACAAAGTCATCTTGTGATGTACGCTCGAAGAATGTCAACTCAGACTGATAATCAACAATTGCTCATTCATTATTTTCAAGACAGCCTGACTGGTGCTGCACTCAAATGGTACATGAACTTGGACAGTTCAGAGATCCGTACTTTTCGAGACCTCGGAGAGGCCTTCGTCAAACAGTATAAGTACAATCTGGATATGGCTCCCGACACAGATCAACTCCGGGCCATGACTCAAAAGGATAGAGAAAGCTTCAAGGAATACGCTCAAAGATGGCGTGAAGTTGCTGCTCAAATTTGTCCGCCACTTGAAGAGAAAGAAATGAAAAAAATCTATCTCAAAACTTTAAGTCCATTTTACTACGGACGAATGGTTGCAAGTGCACCAAGTGACTTTACCGAGATGGTAAACATGGGTGTGCGTTTAGAAGAAGCAGTTCGAGAAGGACGCTTGAACAAAGAACCAGAATCTTCTGTTGGTCCAAGGAAGTATGGAAGTTCTTTCCAGAAGAAAAAGGATCAAGATGTCAGCAATGTCTTGCACAAAATCAAGAAGAAATTCCAACCTCAAGTTGCAACAATAACTCTGGTGGTTAACTCAGCGCCAGCTTATCAACCTCAGGTCTCGCAACAACAAATTCAACAAAGGTCGCAGCAACCTCAGCAGCAGGTTCGACCTCCAAATTACAACAATCGGGCTCCAAGGTATCCTGCCTTTGACCCCGTACCAATGCCGTATGCAGAATTGTTTCCAACATTACTGGCAAAAGGACTCATTCAGACAAGGAGTCCTCCAAATCCTACAAACAGTTCCTCACCATGGTATAAGGCTGACCAATCTTGTCCCTATCATCAGGGGGCACCAGGTCACAATATTGAGAACTGTTTATCTTTCAAGATTGACGTCCAACGATTAGTGAAAAGCGGAATGCTATCCTTCAAAGATACTAATCCAAACGTCCAAGCAAATCCTTTGCCGCAGCATAAAGAAGCTTCAGTAAATCTGATAGATCAACACCCCAACGTTATTCAAATCTACGACATTCGTCAGATAGGGGAAAATCTTGTCAAGATGCACGCTAAACAAGCTGGGTACGGTCATGTACCACCTCACAACTACTTCACATGTGAAATTTGTCCAAAGAATAATCAAGGATGTGCCATAGTTCAAGCTGCATTACAAGAACAAATGGACTTAGGATGGATTCAACATATCCGAGTCAGAACTGAGCATGACATCAACATGGTTCAAGGATGTCCAGGAGAATACAAAATCTACAAAGTTGAAGACCTTGAAGGATCGGTAGTCAGGTTCCACAAAACTTTAAATGGACTTGCCTACTTTGGAACAGATTTCCACGCTTACAGTAGATGCGAAATCTGTCGAAGAAATTCACAAGGATGTTTGCGTGTTCGCAACGACATTCAAAAGCTGATGGATGACAATACCATTACTGTTCTTGCCAACAGAGAAGATGACGAAGTCTTTACCGTATCTCCTCAAATTAATCAAGTTGAACCTATGCAAGTTAAGTATGATAGCAGGAAGACAGCAGTTGCACCGTTAGTCATCTACTTACTAGGTCCTGTACCGTATGAGTCCAGCAAGGCTATACCATACAAGTACAACGCTACATTCATTGAAAACGGTAAGGAAATACCATTACCGTCTGTTGTCAACATTGCTGATGTTAGTCGAGTCACCAGAAGTGGACGAGTCTTCAACAGAACAACAGAAAATGTGGAGAAACCTTCGGAGGAAGTACCACATAGGCAAGACAATCATCCGACCAATGCTGTTCAAGCGAAAGAAAATGATGAGATCTTGAAGTTAATCCAGAGGAGTGAATACAACATTGTAGACCAATTACTACATACTCCAACTAGGATTTCTGTTCTTTCCCTGCTATTGAGTTCTGAAGCTCATAGGGAAGCTCTACAGAAAGTTTTGGAACAAGCTTTCGTAGAACCAAGTGTTACAATAAGCCAATTCAACAACATCATTGCCAACATCTCCGCCGGAACTAACCTAAGTTTCTGTGACGAAGATCTTCCTGAAGAAGGAGTGGACCACAATCTTCCACTTCACATCTCAGTTGGCTGCATGGGTAATACACTCACAGGAGTCCTAATAGACAATGGATCCTCTCTCAACGTCATGCCTAAATCAACATTATCAAGATTATCTTTCGAAGATTACCCTCTAAGAAAAAGTCATGTCATCGTCAAAGCATTTGATGGATCAAGGAAGTCAGTTTTCGGAGAGGTAGATCTTCCCATAACTATTGGACCTCAGACGTTCAAAATCACTTTCCAAGTTATGGACATTCCAGCACAATACAGTTGTTTGCTAGGTCGCCCATGGATTCATGAGGCTGGGGCAATTACTTCAACACTTCATCAGAAATTGAAGTTCATAAGAGATGACAAATTGGTAACCGTATGAGGAGAACGAGCTCTAATCGTCAGCAACCTGTCATCATTCTCCGACATAGAACCAAAAGAAGTTGTTGGAACTAAATTCCAAGCACTTTCCTTGGACAAAGGAAAGGAGAAAGCAGCGTCTATCTCTTCATACAGAGATGCAATCCAAGTTGTAAAGGATGGCACTACCAGTGGTTGGGGGCACATTAACATTCCTACCAACAACAAGAACAGAACAGGAATTGGATTCTTTTCAACATCATCAAGAGCTATCCCAGGGATTGAGGTAGTTCTCCCAATTCAAGAAACGTTCTGCAGTGGAGGTTTTCTTCAACCTGTTCAACAAACAGTCAATACCATCGGTACGGAAAACACCGATGAAGAGGAATGGTTATCCTATCTTAACAAAGCAGGATACATATCCCTATCAGAGTCTGAATCACCTTGCTGTTATCCGACTAAAGGATCTGAAAGTAAGACTCAACCAAGCAGTGATGAAGTTACTGACAGCTTCACCACCAGAAGTCATGGTTCATCAGAAGAAGTTCCTCCTATCCCCGAAGAGACTTGGGATACATTAGGAGAACCAAGCGGAAAATTCGACTACATGGTGAAATACTCCGCCCCTGAAAGTTCAAGAATCTCTCTTGAAGATATTGTTCCAACTGGATGGAACATTGATTATGAGTACCTCTCTCAGCCAAAAGAGATGTATAACCCTTGCTATTCATCAGCATCTGGTGAAGTCATCATTGAGGATTATATCCCCAAGTCACCTTCCGAGGCTACGGATCTAGAGTTCACATATCTAGTCAATGCCATCTTGGGAGAAGAGCAAGACCAAAATACAGAAGAGGACGATCTCGAAAGTGTCTCCGACAACGAGTCTCTCCATTCAGAAGATTGGAAGTTTCCTCAAAAGAAAGTCCGACATACTCCACTTGGAAATGGGTATGCTCACACCGCTCAGTCTGCTGAAGTAGAAGAAGATCGTCTGAGTGTTGCAAAGACAGTGGTTGGTAAATCAAGACCTACCACAGGCCAGCTTAAGCCTAAGGTTCCAGATTACTTAGTGCACAATGGGGTTCGCCACTACTGGACAGCTGTTGAAGTTTCAACTGTTGTTCGTACTCCTAAGTAGGAACTTTCACCGTTATTTTATCCTCTCACCATAGCCCAGGGTGAAGAGATGTTTCATAGGGCTTTGCATTTTACTATTTCTTAGTTAAATGTCCCTCTTTGCTTCGCCCAAAGCAATAGAGTTTTGTTTTATAGGGTCTTTGTTTCAAGAAATGACTGTCAATAAATAAAAATGTCATTCTGTTCCTTCGTTTAGTTTTCCCTTTTCTTTTTTTTCGGAAATTGGTAATCCTAAAAAACACCCTTAAAAAACATCAAATATTCCATTAACTGCATACACCGAGTCTTCCCTCGTTGTCTAAATAAAACTTATCACACATATGCAGATTAATCATAAAATACCCCGTTGAAACGTACGACCGTATGACTTCTCCAAGCTTTGAGTTTCCTGTATTCGAGGCAGAGGAAGAAGAAGACGAAGAAATATCAAAGGAAATTTCACGATTACTTCAACAAAAGGAAGAGGCCATTCAGCCATACAATGAGCCTCTAGAGATCATTAACCTCGGTTCCGATGGAAACAGAAAAGAGGTTAAGATTGGAGCTTCGCTCAGTTCAGAGATCAGAGAGAGTTTGATACAGCTGCTCAAAGAATTCTCAGATGTCTTCGCTTGGTCTTATCAAGATATGCCAGGGTTGGATACCAGTATAATGGAGCATCACTTGCCGTTAAAAGCATAATGCCCTCCGGTCAAGCAAAAATTAAGAAGAACTCATCCAGAGATGGCCATGAAAATCAAAGAGGAAGTTCAAAAGCAGATCAACGCAAGTTTCCTCGTCACTTCAGAATACCCTCAGTGGTTAGCTAACATTGTTCCCGTTCCTAAGAAAGACGGAAAAGTCCGCATGTGCGTCGACTACAGAGATTTGAACAAAGCTAGCCCTAAGGATGATTTTACTTTACCACATATTGATATGTTGGTGGACAGTACAGCAAAATCCAAAGTTTTCTCATTCATGGACGGATTTTCAGGATATAACCAAATCAAAATGGCACCTGAAGACATGGAAAAAAACAGCTTTCATCACCCCCTGGGGCACGTTCTGCTATCGTGTTATGCCTTTTGGACTAAAGAACGCAGGGGCAACTTATCAAAGAGCCATGACTACGCTTTTCCACGACATGATGCATAAGGAAGTGGAAGTCTATGTGGACGACATGATTGCCAAATCAGAAAATGAAGAAGATCACATACAGAATCTGACAAAGTTATTTCAACGCTTACGGAAGTTTCAGCTTCGCCTGAATCCCAACAAGTGCACCTTTGGTGTCTATTCAGGAAAACTCCTTGGTTTCATTGTCAGCAAACGAGGAATTGAAGTAGATCCAGACAAAGTCAAAGCAATTCAAGAAATGCCTTCACCCAGAACCGAGAAACAAGTTAGAGGATTTCTTGGACGTCTGAATTACATCTCGAGATTCATATATCTCATGACTGCAACTTGCGCTCCTATTTTCAAACTTCTACGGAAAAATCAAAGTTGCGTCTGGACAGACGATTGTCAGAAAGCGTTCGACAGCATTAAGGAATATCTGCTCGAACCACCCATCTTGTCTCCTCCAGTGGAAGGAAGACCTTTGATAATGTACTTAACCGTCTTAGAAGATTCCATGGGTTGTGTCCTTGGACAGCAAGACGAGACAAAGAGAAAAGAGCATGCCATCTACTACCTGAGCAAGAAATTCACTGACTGTGAATCCCGCTACTCCATGCTCGAGAAGACGTGTTGTGCTTTGGCCTGGGCTGCCAAGCGTCTCCGCCAGTACATGATTCGACATACTACTTGTTTGATCTCTCATATGGATCCGATCAAGTACATCTTTGAGAAGCCTGCTTTAACCGGGAGAATTGCCCGTTGGCAGATGTTGTTATCAGAATATGACATTGAGTATCACGCACAGAAAGCCGTGAAAGGAAGCATTCTAGCTGAGCACCTGGCTCACCACCCACTCAATGGTCATGAATCAACCAGTTTCGACTTTCCGGACGAGGACGTCATGTACCTCAAGATGAAAGATTACGACGAGCCACTACCAGACGAAGGAC
Source organism: Vicia villosa (assembly GCF_029867415.1). NCBI lineage: Eukaryota > Viridiplantae > Streptophyta > Magnoliopsida > Fabales > Fabaceae > Vicia > Vicia villosa. Next base: position 530,803 of record NW_026705595.1, read on the forward strand.
CTGAGATAGGATCCCAATGGGGCTTAATCTTTGACGGAGCTGTCAATGCTTATGGACGAGGAATTGGGGCAATCATTGTTACACCTCAGGGTACCCATATTCCATTTACTGCCAGATTAACTTTCAAATGCACAAACAATGAGGCCGAATATGAAGCTTGCATCATGGGTCTCGAAGAAGCCATGGATCTAAGAATCAAACACTTGGATGTATACGGAGATTCTGCTTTGGTCATCAATCAAATCAAAGGAGAATGGGAAACACGCCAACCAGGGCTAATTCCTTACAAAGACTACGCGAGAAGATTATTACCATTCTTCGACAGGGTAGATTTTCATCACATTCCTCGTGAAGAAAATAATTTGGCTGATGCATTAGCCACACTCTCTTCCATGATTAGGATAAATCATTGGAATGACATTCCTCGGATCGATGTTATGCGCCTGGATAGGCCCGCTCATGTGTTCACAGTAGAAGCAATCATCGACGACAAACCGTGGTATCATGACATCAAGAACTATCTTCAAAAGCAAGAGTACCCTCTTGGGGCATCAAAGAAAGATAGAAAGACTTTGAGAAAGTTAGCTTGTAGATTCTTCTTGAATAAAGATGTTCTGTACAAGAGAAACTTCGACATGGTTCTGCTCAGATGCGTTGACAGAAAAGAAGCAGAAATACTCATGAGAGAAATACATGAAGGTTCCTTTGGTACTCACACCAATGGACATACCATGACAAGGAAAACACTGAGAGCAGGATATTATTGGCTGACAATGGAGTCAGATTGCTACCAGTACGCAAAGAGGTGTCACAAATGCCAGATTTACGCCGATAGAATTCATGTGCCACCATCTCTTCTCAACATACTCTCTTCCCCTTGGCCTTTCTCCATGTGGGGAATCGACATGATTGGAATGATCGAGCCAAAAGCGTCCAACGGACATCGCTTCATCTTGGTAGCTATAGACTATTTCACCAAATGGGTTGAAGCAGCTTCATATGCAAATGTTACAAGACAAGTTGTCGTCAGGTTTATCAAGAATCACATCATCTGTCGCTATGGCATTCCTAGCAAGATAATCACTGACAATGGGTCAAATTTGAATAACAAAATGATGAAGGAGCTTTGTGAAGAATTCAAGATCGAACATCACAACTCATCTCCTTACAGACCGAAGATGAATGGAGCTGTAGAAGCAGCTAACAAAAACATCAAGAAAATCATTCAGAAGATGGTCATCACTTACAAAGATTGGCATGAAATGCTCCCGTATGCTCTTCATGGTTACCGTACATCAGTACGTACTTCGACTGGAGCAACTCCTTTCTCCCTTGTATATGGCATGGAGGCAGTCCTACCTATAGAGGTTGAGATTCCATCAATGAGAGTTTTGATGGAGGCAAAATTAACAGAAGCCGAGTGGTGTCAAAGCAGATTCGATGAATTGAATTTAATCGAAGAAAAGCGCATGACAGCTTTATGCCACGGTCAGCTATATCAACAAAGAATGAAGAAAGCTTTCGACAGAAAGGTTCGACCTCGCACAATCAAAGAAGGCGACCTTGTACTCAAAAAGATTCAATCTTTTCTCACAGATTCGAGAGGGAAATGGACTCCCAATTATGACGGCCCCTACGTGGTCAAGAGAGCTTTCTCAGGAGGAGCCTTAATACTCACGACTATGGATGGAGAAGAATTCACCCGTCCTGTGAACGTCGACGCAGTCAAGAAATACTTCGCCTAAATAATTAAAAGAACAGCTCGCTAAGTTGAAAACTCGCAAAGAGCGACTTAGGCAAAAAAGAGCGTCTCGGTGAATCGAAAACCCGAAAGGGCGATTCAGGCAAAAATTAGAGACATAAAAAATAAATAATCAATCCCGGTAAACTTAAAACCCGAAAGGGGTAGTTTACGCAAAAGTTAGGGATATATGGCAAGTAACTGTGTTCAGGACAAACTTTATCATTCAAAATCCATAGCGGAGTATTCATCAGCAGTAGGTCATCTTCTACGAAGCACGAATACAGCGCAACTCAGAGTGGAAGGGAGAGATAACGGTCGTCACGTTTCATCGTAGCCCTTTTCCCGAAAATTACCAATTTCCAACTTTTGTAAATACTCCATGGAATCAAGCATTTGGCTGATTACCATTCCATATATAATAATTTGAGCCTTGTGCTTTTCCTTTGCAATCTAGTCTTATTCAGTTTCTTGGAATGCATTTTAGGTTTAAACAGTCATTTTTCTTGAAACAAACGTTTTCATAAAATAAAATGAATTTACTTGCAAAAATAAAGGTGAAATTTCTTTCTAAGGTTTACAAACAATAGGAAGAATGCAAACAGTTGCTCCGAGAACGGTTGAGACTCCGGGAATCAAGTATTTCCCCATGAGGTCGCTTTGCGAACATCTCCCGATGACGGATCTTCACTTCAATTCATATTACTTACTTCGGACAGCGGACAACTGATAACCAGATATTCCCAACAGAGTTCGAACTACAAGAAGAGGACATCTTCTGATCAACAAGAATTCAAGTCGTATCTTAGGATTTTCCATCCGCGACAATTCTATTCACATTCACTTTACATTTTATCATTGTCATAATATTCATGCATACATTACATCATAATTGCATAGCCGAATCAGGCTTTGATCCTGTGAATGCCTAAGTCATTGAGGCATGAACTCAAGTTTCCCCTGCAAGTTCCGGAGAAACTTTTTCCTTCGAAACGACAGTTCATACACAAGGATCTCACCAAGCAAGTCAACAGATGGTAGTCTCCCTCAAAGAGATAGTTTGTTCACTTTTGGAATTCCTCAGCCGAGAATCTCCTACAGAGCGACACTCGACAGTCTTCTTCAGATAAGATAGTCTGCTTCACATTTTGGAATTCCCTAGAGGTTTGGTATTTCCCCAGCAAGGTCAAGAGGTGCCACTTCTTGTCAAAGAAAAATTCAGAATCTCCCAGCAGATCGACAAATGATTCCCCAGCGGAGTCAGCGAATGATAGTCTTCGTCCAGAAGATAGTTCAGATTCCCCAACAAAGTCAGCAAATGGCAGTCTCTTTCAGCAGAAGACAGTTTGCTCACTTTCTATCACAACAGAGTCAGCAAATGGCAGTCTCTTTCAGCAGAAGACAGTTTGCTCACTTTCTATCATAACAAAGTCAGCAAATGGCAGTCTCTTTCAGCAGAAGGCAGTTTGCTCACTTTCTTTCATGACAGGGTCGACAAATGGCAGTCTCCTAGTAGAAGACAGTTTGTTCCCCTAGCAATTGGCAAATGGCAGCCTTTCCCCAAGGAAAGACAGTTTGTCTGTTAAATACTTAAGAGATCGACAAATGGCAGTTTCTTCGAACAGTTTGTCTGTTTCTGGGAGGTTTAACTCCCCACAGAGTCGATGAATGGCAGTTTTCCTCTTAGGAAAACAGTTCGTTGATTCCCCAGGCATCAGTTGACGAATGGCAGTTTTCACCCCGAAAACAGTTCGTCCGCCTTCAAACAAAGTCATTAGCCCCTCAAAAGATCATGAGGCCATATGACATTCTTTCAAAGACGTCAAGTCAAAAGGGAAGATGGTGAAGTTTCTTTACAGCCGTCAAATGGCATCTTACCTCCAAGCGATGGTAAGAAGTTTGACGAGGAAACAAACCTTTGAAGTTTCTTTACAGCCGTCAAATGGCATCTTATCTCCAAGCACTGATAAGAAGTTTGACGAGGAAACAAACCTTTGAAGTTTCTTTACAGCCGTCAAATGGCATCTTATCTCCAAGCACTGATAAGAAGTTTGACGAGGAAACAAACCTTTGAAGTTTCTTTACAGCCGTCAAATGGCATCTTACCTCCAAGCGCTGGTAAGAAGTTTGACGAGGAAACAAACCTTTGAAGTTTCTTTACAGCCGTCAAATGGCATCTTATCTCCAAGCGCTGATAAGAAGTTTGACGAGGAAACAAACCTTTGGAAATTTTCTCTTTATCTGAGATATTGTCCAAACGCAACTGAGACCAGTTTCGAGATTTGGACATCCGGAACGAGAGGAGGTTGTTTACCTTTTTCTAAGTATCAACACTTAGTTAAAGAAGATGGATTGCGCATCCTACATTGCCATCCATTCACCAGAATCCAGATCAAGTATTTCTGCAGGCGTTTGTCTCCTCATCCCCCGCCAAGTGCGACAACGGGATCAAGTCATGCAAAGATTTTATCATCTCAGGAGCGCCCAAAATTCGGGCATTCTTTGATATTTAAGTCTCTTTTACGCAGGAGAGATCGAGATATCAATCTCTCTCCCTCCAGATAAAAGAAACTTAAATAGGGGCATCTGTCATACCCTAATTTTTGACCCCCCTGAGATGTCACATCCTAGGCGTCAAATTCAAAAATGTTTCTTGATCGGTTTGGAAGCCGTGATCAAGATTTCATTCGTTCACTCATTCTTTGCAAAATAATTTCATGTCCATGGAGGTTTTTCAAATAAAGTGCGCCATTTCCAATTTATGGATTCAAGAGGATCGTTTGGAATTTATTTCGTGACTTTTGGCCTATGGATTCATCATAATGGAGAAAATTCGTTCATATGGATTATTTGAAAGTTGGTACAAGTTCAAGATCATTCATGGGAATTTCATCACATTTTGCAAGAAAAATATCTTTTTAGCACATTTGTTGAAAAGATTATTTCAAGTGATTATTCAAGATCATTTATTCAAGGCCATCGAATGTTGGATTCGAATTCAAAACATCTTTCAAGTTCATGATACAAGAATATATTTCAAGATTAAAAGCTTCATGATACTTGAAGGATTTCCCGTCATTTTCTACATCAAAGGGAATTGGATTTCTGAATTCAAAAAAATCATTCAAGAATGTTCAAACATCATGTTTGAATAACAATTTCATTCAAAGAATTTTAAAGGAAATTCAAACATTACAAGTGAAGTTCTTTTACATGAACCAAATTCTAAATTCCAAATGAATTACAAAGTGGACTATATTCAAAATTCAAGATACAACATTCAAAGTCCCATTTATTTCCAAGAATACAAGTTCATACAAATTCTATTGGAATTACAAGAACAAATGAAAAAAATAAAGTTTCAAGACTTTCTTGAATTCATTCTTGAAATCTTCCAAGTATCCATTCTTGATGTCCAAGTCTCCTTCTTCATGTTTTCTACAAAAGTCCTCATGTGACATGGAAAAAAAAAGAAACATAAAAGGGGTGAAATTAGCAAAAATTCAAATGTCAAAAAGTCAAAGAAAGTCAAAGAAAGTAAAAGAATTCAAAAAGTCAAAAAGTCAAAGAAAGTCAAAGAAAGATATCTTATGTCATAACTACTACACATTGAAGTTACTAACTTTATGACATAAGAGAAAGCACATGTCGTAGAACTTGCAAGAAGTTATAAAAGAATCTTTCCATCCCATGTGCATATTTCCATGTGCACAATTTGTGATACTTGGCCACCAAGAAAATTCAACAACTAAGAAAGCTTGGTAATGATTAGCCTAAAGGGAATATTCCTTTCTTGCCATGATCACAAACTTGGCTACAAAGTTACATAATACCTAACATATCCTAATTTTTGCCTATAAATATAAGGGCTCTCCATAGTATTTACAACACCAAAGCAACCATATTCCTTGCTTTCTCTTTCTCTTCTCATGTTCATTGTTTTTCAAAGTTCTTTGGCAAGAAGAATCGATTTCTTCAAACCAGAGCTCATCTTTGGGAAGTGAACATTCTAACATCTCAAGGGAGGTCATTTGAGGTGATCCAAGCACCTGGATCACTTCTGTAAGTGGAGGAACACCATTGTTGCTCTCACTTTGGAGCATTTGCAGTTGGAGGTCCATGGAGTAATTCAGGAGGTTCCGAGCCAAGCCAATCATCCAGGCACACTCCTCAGGTCATAGTGAAGCTAACCAGATGGCTGCAGCTCATCTGTAACTCAAGAATCAACACCCTCCATGTTCACTTGAAGCTGAAATCGAGGGAGGTCCATAGAACAATTCAGAAGGATTCAGGCTGCAATAAGCATTCAGTTAGCATCATTGAGTCTCAGGGAAGCTATTGAGATCATTCATTCAAGCCCAGGTGCTCTCCACCATCCTCACGACCTCCATTTTCAGAGGTAAGTTTCTGAACTCCACCTCTTTAATTTAAGCACTCTTTGTGGTAAAGCTCGATTCTATCTTGTTCAGCATCATCAGAGGATTGAAAACCCTCTATCATCATTCATTTATTCATCTTGTGCATCATTTAATTTTAAAATTAGGGTTTATGTGTTCTTCGTGTTCATAATGAAATTCGTTAGTTACACTTAGAATAAATGAATTCTGAGCCCATAATCATGTTCCTTGTCCAAAAACGAGTGAGATTGATGTTTACATCATGCCATTTAGTTGAGAAACCAGAGAGTTAGGAATTTGAAAATCTGAAGCTCGAGGAAGAAGATGAACATGGCGCGCGTAAAATTTGAATTTCCTGGCTTATCTGAAAATATAATATATTGAGTGTATATAGTTAACAAGCTGCGCGCGCAGCACAGTTGGTTAAGTTTTGAAATGTGATCATGAAGGGCGTGGGTTCGAACCTCTCTAGGGCCAAACCAATTTTTTAGCATCCATTTTCATTCCTTTTTTATACAAACTTCACACAATTAATAAACTTATCAAATTAAATCATTTTCACTTCATTTTTCACACACTTGCTATTTAATATACTTACTTTGTGAATAATCAAAATAATCATAAAAATATTATTTATTTCATGTATTTTAATTAGGTTTAAAATAGTATGTTTTAAATGTTTTCTTAAATACTTTAAAATATATATTTTCATTTTGTTTTAACCTAATTACTTTGTGAATAATTTTATGATAAAACCCTAATTATTTAGGTATTAATTGGGTATAGATTTCATCTTTGCCTTAATTAAGTTGACTTTTGTCAATATTCAAAACTGTTTTCAATCTCTGATTAAACGGATGATTAAGGTTTTCAAACAACAAAACCTTGCATCATTCCAAATCATCTTTCAAATTGCTTTTACACCAGTACTGTAAAGTACTGGGCCTCTAATAGAGTGTAAGTCCCAAACACCTTCTCTTCTTAGCTTGTTTTCAAAACTGTATTTTCAAAATCTTCTTTCTGTTTTCAAAACATTCTTCTGGTATTTGAAGGGCATTATTCCCGGTGAAACTCTTCAGATACCTATGTGACCTTTGTCCATCTTCACTTCTTCTGTTTTCAAAAAAACCATTAACTGTTTATCATATATATATTCAACTGTTATCAACAAAACAACAAAAATTACTGTTGAGGCTCTGTACATACTTCTTCAAAGGCCTCCACTCCATCCAGGTTAGGCTTTACAAGCTTTCAATTTACAGTCTTTATTTAAATTACTGTCAAATATAAATTGTGCATATATATTAGTTTAGAACTACGTTTGAGTATAAACCTTAGGACAGTTAAACTATATATATATTATAGGAATATGACCTAGGATTGAGAATGTCTTCCCGGTGAAGGCTCTTTCCTAATTAGAGATCTGTAGTTCAAACCCCCAAGATGAATTATTCCCGGTGAAACATCTTGGCAAAAACCTTAGAATCCAAAAATATAGGACACATCCACCCAAAGAGGAATTATTCCCGGTGAAACCTCTTACCCATTTGCTTAGAGCCAAAATAAGTTCAAAACCACATAGCTTTCTCTTGTGCTATAACAAGGACCCTCGATTAGCCTCCTCTTGGGCTTTGTACAAGGACCCACAGGCTTCTTAAAAGCATTTCCAGCTTCCTCTTGAGCTTGTATACAAGGACCCATCAGGTTCCTCTTGAGCATTTCCAGCTTCCTCTCAAGCTAAGTTTGTCTCAATTTTGCATTGAGTACACCTTTTGGAATGAGAGACATGGACAGTCTCTGACACCCTAATCTTCATCAATCTTCCTTAGCAGAGTCTAGGATCTATGTTTATTTTCTCCTCAGCATGTGTCAGCCTTCATCTTGGGCTTTAAACAAGAAGTCTCCATTAGATAATCTTTCTGCCATTCCTTCATTTCAATTAAAATCCCTGGAAAGGGTTAGCTTCCAACACATTCTTTCATCTTAACAAAAATCCCTGGAAAGGGTTAGCTTCCAACACATTCTTTCATCTTAACAAAAATCCCTGGAAAGGGTTAGCTTCCACACATTCCTTCATTTTAACAAAACCCCTGGAAAGGGTTAGCCTCCAAAGTCAATTAAAATCAATCCAATCATTTCAACAAAACCCCTGGAAAGGGTTAGCCTCCAAAGTCAATTAATAAATGTCAAAAAATAAAGATTCATTTCTCTTAGGAGATAATTTCCCCAAAAAAGTCAAAACCCCTGGAAAGGGTCAGCCTCCAAAAAACATGATAAAGTCAGTCTTTTAACAGACAAATTCTCCAGCTGAGTCAAAATCCCTGGAAAGGGTTAGCTTCCAAAGAAAAACAGTCTTTTAATAAATAAAACCTCCTCAGTAGAGTCAAAACCAACAAAAACAGATAGCCTCAACCTTGGGCTTCATACAAGGCACCCAAACAATAAAACTCCCCTGTCAAGAGTCAGCCTCAACCTTGGGCATTGTACAAGGCAGATAATAGAGTCTCCCCAGTGAGTTCTTCATCATTCAGTAGCCACAACCTTGGGCTTTGTACAAGGCAGATAAACCATATTTTCATGTGTCAAAGATTCCTAACACCTAGGATCTTTTCCCCATAGAGTCATCCATACTCAGTTTATTTAAGAGTCAGCCACAACCTTGGGCTTTGTACAAGGCAGAAAATAATGTTTTCCCTAGCTAGAGTCAGCCACAACCTTGGGCTTTGTACAAGGCACACAAAATAGAGTCATTCATAGTCTCAAAAATTCAATTATCCTCAGCAGTCAGCCACAACCTTGGGCTTTGTACAAGGCACACAAATATAGTCTCCCTAAGTAGAGTCAGCCTCAATTCTGGGCTTTGTACAGAACACCAAAATATCCTATAATTAATCCCCAGTGGAGCCATCTCCCAAAGTCAATAATAATTAATAAATCAATCAGAAAGCCTCAAGCTTGGGCCTCATACAAGCCAGCTAAAGTCAAATCTTTTATACAGTAGATAGACATAGCTTATCTCTATAGAGAGATATTTTTACTACTCTACCACATTCAAACAAACAAACATTTCAAATTTCAATTTCATTCAAAGTCTCCCATTTAGGACTCTGAAAGACATGCTCTGGCACATCCCCAGACTTGTACACTTTCCCTAATTTGGATGAGCATCTTTCTTTCATTTTAGAGGCACGATGGCTGTCATACTTGATCAACCAAGTAGACTCCCCTCTTAATGAAACATCATTTTTTTAGCTTTTCTGTCACTTTTAAATGTTTGTGGTAGAATAGTACAAATACCTCTCTGTAAAGATGATTTCATGTCTCTTTACTGTAAACAGAGATTTAATTCCAAGCTTCAACCTTGAGCTTCAAGCAAGGCACCAAAAACAAGTAATTTCCCTAGTTAGTTCCCCGAACTACATTAAGCTCTGACTTCCACTAGGGATATGTAGGCATGAGGTTCACAAGGAATCTCAGCGAGCTAATCAAATACCAAAAATAGTCAGTCTGTCTATCTGTCTGTCTTTTAAAATCAATTCAATTCCTTCTCCTAACACAAAGGAGAAACTTTCCCAATCATTAGCAGCAAACACAATCACAATGACACAGAGAAGGTTCCTGTAGAGTACTACAGATATGTAGGGTGTTTAAACACTTCCCTATGTATAACTGACCCCCCGGACTCCAGAATTTCTAGTCTAGGTGAAATCCCCACACTTAGCAAACTCCTAGGGTTTAGTTGAGATCTTTTTTTCCCTTTCCTACTCGTAGGACCAATAAGAAAGTTCGTGTGATATCGTAGGAAGAACTGAAATAAAATTCATCCCACCACGGGCGCATTCTCCTTCCAAATTTCGCGTGAAGGGTCTAGCGTGCCGTCCTCCCAAGTGAAACGGGGAGGTAAAGAAAACGACACCACAGGTATATACGAGTTTATAATGATGTTCAGAAGCTATTGGTATAAGTTAATTGGATTTTGATTGTATATATAAGAGTCCACCATTGTTAGGTCATTGGAGCTTCGTTTTGGGGCTTCGAATTTCCAGCGAAATCGGCCGAAACGGACGACGCCAATAGATTCAGGGAGTAATTCTCAATCGATTTATGCTTCTGAAATTCATTTATGCGTTTTTGTTTGTTGGATTCGAATGTGCAGGGTCTATGGCTACATGGCAAAAAACGTTGCCAAAGGGTATCATTTTTCCAGAATTTCACGAAGGAGAAGGTCTGGGGGGGCGCGCAGGTTCCTGTTTTAAATTCCTAAGTCCATTTTGTTTAATATATGATGTTTTGCGATTATGTTAATAATAGCAAAAGACCATTGGCCTAGTGGAAGCGTTGTGTAGTTGGTTAGCGGCCCCTCGGTGTACCGGTTCGATCCCTGGCTAGGGATACCTTATTTTTACTTCGTTCGTGATTTCAGTCTTCGCATGTTCTAGTGTGCATGCCCAGGTTTGACTCACCGTATGTCCTCACATCTAAACCATAGGATCATGCCATGTTCAGATCTAACGCGTGTAAAGATGAAGGCACACCATGGAGCCTCACAGGCACGTTACACAGAATAACTACCATGTTTTTTTATATAAATATTTTTACATCTTTTATTGTTTATTTAGAATAAATATTAAATAATTAGGTTTAAATGAATTAATTTATTTAATTAGAATTATAATAAAAATTAGGATTAGAGCTATATTATGTTTTAGGATTTATACTCTCGATTATTTCGATTGCTCGATTGTATATTAATTTTAATCAATCTTTAATATTAAATATCACAAAAAAACCCTAGAAAGGTGACCAACGCATTAGGGTTTGCCCCAATCCCATTTGGGCAAAAATTTCAATTGATTCTTGATTAATTTTAAATTTTCTCCTCGAACCGACTATACCTATTAGTCGCATTAGGCGAGAAATAATTTTGATCAATTCAATTTATTTAATTAATTCTTGAATAATTCTCTCCTCGACCCGACTAAAGCTATTAGTCGCATTAGACGAGAGATAAAAGAATAAAACATAAAAAATATACAAAATCTAAAACACATCTAATTTGCTGCCCGCGACGATTGAATCTATTGATCAGAGTAACCAGCAATGCTCATTAATCCGTTAACTATTATGATCAAACCTATTGATCATCGCAACTAACGGTGACATATAAAACTAGGGTTGTACGCCCAAAAACTTAAAACACATCAAACCACAAACCACAGATTTTCATCTCTTCAATACTGCGAAACTACAAAGGTAATTCAAAATACCTTTTCAAAATTGCTAAACGGTAATTCAAAATACCGCCAACACATTCATATCAAATTCAAAGGCGTACAACCCTGTGCCCGAACTACGTTGACTCTGATTCTCCATAAGGAGATACGTAGGCACTTGGATAACCAAGGCGAGTCCCCCCCCCCCCTTAAAATCTCAATTCAGTTCTAAATCTCAATTTTCGCCCTATTCATTCCCTTAGCTATTAAATCTAAATTTTAGCCATAAAACCTTTGCCTTAACATAAAACCTTAAGAAAGGGTTGAGGGTTCCTAACACCTTCCCTCGACCTGATTATAATAACTTACCCTGAATCTCATAACTGCGTAGGGTTTCCAATTCGCCCTTCAGAATAGGTGGCGACTCTAAATCTTAATTTTTAGGGCAGGTTGCTACAGCTGGCGACTCTGCTGGGGACTACACCTTTGGTTAATTATTATGCTCCTAAGGCTTGAGAGAGTTTAGGTTTTGATCAATGGTTAAGGTTTTTGGCGAAATTTTTAGGGTTTGGCTAATTCGCCATTTTCAGGGTTTATGGTTTTTTTTATAAATATTTAAATTTTATTTATTTATTTATTTATTTATTTATTTGCCATTACATTTATTTACCGCAATTCCTTTTATTTTCCGCAATTTAATTAAATATTTATCTACCTGAATATTTGTTATTTCTATTGTGTTTGCTGGGTTATATAAATTGCGTTAAAACCTAAGTGTGGGAATTATATTTAAGACCAGAGGGGAATTACATCACCTACGAGTCTTATTATAATTCCCCTCAGAGTGGGTTGAATATCCGGAAAGGTCTGATACGAGGCTTGACCTTGTTGAGGGTTGGACTTGGTATTTGGCTGATCTCTCTGGAAACCTACCCCTAAAATTCGAACCTCATGGATAAATGAGTTGTTCTAAAATCCAAAGAGACAAAAAGTCTCGGCGGCAACGAACGACCCCATGAGACCTTCTAGAACATACCAATGGGAAGGGTAGGCACCCTAAGCCGTTACGTCGAACCTATGAACCTAGGGCTTATGTGCTTACGTGCTTATTATATATGTGCAATTTATATACTGCGAATGCCTTGCATTCTAATTTTTGCAGGTATTCCTACGCGTTCTCTGGCCTACAGGGACTCTATTTCTAAGACCATGTCCTTCCCACGAAGGACACCTTCATTTATGCACGTTGATTGGCCTCTCGATGGCCATGAGACCTAGTGACTGTCATGAACGGTCACTCCGCGCCTGCATCTACGCACTCCCTAGCCTGTAGGGATTTTCCTTTTATATCTTTGTATTCTTACAACTATGTGTCCTTCCCACGAAGGACATCTTTGTTTACGCACGTCGATTGGCCTCTCGATGGCCATGAGATCTGGTGACTATCTTGAACAGTCACCATGTGCTTACATCTACGCGTTCCATAGCGTGTAGGGATTATATTTCTCAAATCGCATCCTTCGTATGAAGGACATCTTTGCTAGCATACGTCAATTGGCCTCTCGATGGCCATGCGATTCAGTGACTATCTTGAACGGTCACCCCGTGCTTACATATACGCATTCCCTAGCCTATAGGGATTCCGTTTCTAAAAATCACATCCCTCATACGAAGGACATCTTCGTCTACGCACGTTGATTGGCCTCTCGATGGCCATGAGAGTTGGTAACTGTCTTGAACGGTCAACCCGTGCTTGTTTCCGCGCACCCTCTAACTTATAGGGTTTGGATTCCCATTTATGCATCTTTCATCCCCAACCTGTAGGGATTTCACTTCATCCGATATCGTCCTTATATAGGTTGTGTTCCGCATAGAGAACCTTCCCACCAAGGATAACTTCATTGGTACACGTCGAACGGCCTCTCGATGGCCATGAGATTTGGTGACTGTCATGAACGGTTACCAGCCGCTACCTTCTGCATACTCCCTAATTTAAGGGATTTCCATTGGTGTGTCATAACATCTATCTTGCAAGGACTTCACTAGGGTCTAATGTCGCCTCTAAGGCTATCCCTAGGACTATACGTCACACGTCTGCATTGCATACAAGGAGTTATAATACAAGGGGTCTCTCGCATACGCACGCGTTCGCATTTTCATGCATTCATTCATACATTTACATTTGCATCTTCGCCCGCACCCATACTTACCATGCTAGCCGGTTTCCCGAAACTCCCGAAGAAAAACAAAAGGATCACAATCTATGGAGAAAGGAGAATAAAATATGAATGTGGTCTTACAAGGAGAAAAAAGGATTCCTTTCGCCATGCCAGTCGCATGTCCATGCCTTGTCATAACAGGATTGTAAATACAACTGAGGTCATCGTCGAGCAAAGATTAGTTCAACAAAAGAGTTCCCTCAAAGATACACACAAGGGGTATCTAGTCATAAGGGGGTTCATCTATGAACATAGCAAAACTTACGTGGATGCTCTACGATAACTTGGGGGCAAGGGTCAGTCCAACTGGGGCAATACTCTGAACAAAGATGCCTATTTACAATGGAGGAAAGGCGACATATGTTAACTCCCCACCAAGGGACAAAAGGGTCATAGGTGATACTATCCTTAGGAAAAGCAAAAGAGGTTCAGTCAAAGGAAACTCATGAAGTTCCGATACGACGAAAACCCACCGCTAACCAAATTTATTCCCGACAGGTTTGATGTGCCTAAAGAAAATTCGAGGTTACCCTTTATTTCTACAAGTCCATGAACTAAGGAGTAAAACAAAATCATTGGATTAACAAAGGAGATTGTCCCTAGGATTAATAGGTGTTTACCATGCTCACTATTTCAACCCCTACGATCGCTAAGTGTTACTCAAGATAAAAAGTTGTACCTTCGGATTAACAATTCTAATGGGATGACCATGCAGGTTTTGGAGTCAATTCATTTCGCTCACTATTACGACTTTCCAGGATTTAGGATTATTAACAAACTTAAGGGAGAATGACGAATACAAATAACTAAGTCCAGCTAAACATATGCTTTCAAGGTAAGATCGAGCCGACGATGTACAGGCATTATTTCAAATCCCAAACATGGAGATATAAGGATGTTAATCCCTCGTTACCCCCTCGAGCCAGGAGTTGGAGTTTTTTCTACTTTTCAAATAAACCTTGATTTCAACTGGGGGCAAGGTAGATTTCGGTTAATTCAATGGTGTGTTTTGGTTGTCAAGAGAATCAATCAATGAAGCAAAGGTTCAAGCATAAGGATCAAGCAAAGCAAAGGTTCAAGCATATCTTCTTCCTCGCATTCATCCAAGAATGAGGGAGCAATGGAGACAACATCTTCTTCCTCAGATATATCATTCAAGATCGAGGACGTATCAAAGTCGAAGCTGACAAATCAAAGTCAATATGGCAGTCACAATATTCAATATCCAAGGATCAATATTTCAAAATGAGCATTCAAAAAAAGGAAAGCGCCCGCTAAGTCAAAATGGAAAATTCCATAAAAGAAAACAAAAACGACTTAGGCAAAATTAGGGCATCCCGATGAATCAAATTCAAAGAATTGGCTCATGCAAAAATAAGGGATAAAAACAAAGGCGAAATGCAAAGGATAATATGGTGACTGCTAAAACATCAAAGCTTCACATCAATGCTTGAATCTCTACAATATTTTTCACCGGTGCTTGGATCTCTACTAAGGTTTCTGCTCAACATCGAAACCGAAATGATTCTCTTACAAACAAAGCACATTCATTGGATTAGGCGAATTTTTAGGATCTGGAGAACATCAAGGAGAAAGGGGTGGGATAAATAAAATTTTGAGCCTTATATCCATTGTTTCTTAAAACATGAACTAGGCCAAGTTACAACATTCAAAAGTCCTAATTGAGGCAAGGTTAACCACGAAAGCATATTAAAGCAGGATTTTGTTATACTGACTCCTAAGGTTTGTTAAAACTATTTCTAACCACTGCGCTTCTTCAAGCATTCATTTCTAAATCATCCAGTCCTAATTCATAACGGACTTTGATTTCAAAACTTGCATACACATTGCATTGGAGTTACTTCTCAAAGGGTACAACGTCATCTGAGAGTATACAGTTAGCATCAAGGAGATCTCGAAATGGGTTAATCAAAAGCGATCCTTTCTAATAAAAACTCTGGAATGGGGGGAACCACATCTAGGGGGTTCTCCTAAACAGGGGCAAAATTTCAAGGGTTACAGGGGCATACAATCAAAAATCCTATTTACTAGAGGGCATTCTTCCTAAGGTTCAATCGACTTGGGGGCACATCTCGAAGCAATAACAAACAGGGGCATGTCAAACATCGGAAGAATTCAAATTCAAAGGGTAGAACACTATGAATAGCCCTCCATATCCTGGAAATCAAGGGCATACCCTTTAATCTAAACATCGAAGCGTATGACAAGGTTATTTCTCGGGGCACTTCCTTCACGACTTGGAAATCATAGGCACCTTTTTTCCACTAAACATTGGGGCATTGGATATCAAATCCATAAGGTGTGGAGAATCTCCCAAGGTTAAAGGTGTGGAGATGCTCCAAAGGTTAAAGGCGTGGAGTATTTCACAAAATCCAACTGGGGCAAGGCGCACAACAAAAGGAAAAGACATCTTCATACTTTACAACCTCGAACCAATCTTTCTCCTAACTACGATCTTTAAATTCAAAAGCAGGTATTGGGAAATCGCGCTAGCATCCAACAAACCTACAATTCCAGCGAGCTATATACAATTGGTTATCGATAACCTATCATTAGAGCATCATGCAAATACATATAAGTCATGCATTACATACATTGGTTGATACATTACACCATACCTTTTTAGGAAGTCTTCTTTAAGACAATTCTTACGATCCTTTCTAGGAATCTTCTCAGGTGGTTTTCTTTAAGACAAATTGTCATCCTTCTCAGGAACCTATTCAGGTAGTCTTCTTTAAGACATTCTAAGAACCTTTCTAGGTAATCTTTTTAAGACATCTTTCAGCCTTTTCAGGTAGTCTTCTTTAAGACAAATCTCACGACCCTTTCTAGGAGCCTCCTCAAGCAGTCTTATTCAAGGCGAATTGTCATCCTTTTCAGGAACCTCTTTAGGTAGTCTTCTTTAAGACATTATTTTTCTAAGAACCTTTTTAGGTAGTCTTCTTTAAGACAATCATCGTCATTTCCAAGAACCTTTTTAGGTAGTCTTTTGTAAGACCTTCTTTTTCTAAGAACCTTTCTAGGTAGCCTGCTCTAAGACAATCATCGCCATTTCCCAAGAACCTTTTTAGGTAGTCTTATTCAAGACATTCTCTTTTTAAGAACCTTTTTAGGTAGTCCCTTCAGACATCTTTTAGCCTTTCCAGACAGTCTTCTTTAAGACATTCCTCATCCTTTGCTAAGAGCCTTTCTAGGTGGTCTTCTCTAAGACAAATTGCTATCCTTTCTAAAAACCTTTCAGGTAGTCTTCTTTAAGACAAATGTTCATATCCATTCCGGAAACCTTTTCAGGTAGTCTTATAGATGACATTACTTTGTTCCATTTGCTACATCAATCAACATATACATAAGCATAAGCATTGTCCGCATACATAAACATTAACAAGCCGGCATAAGCATAGTCGTGGTGTAGGTGCAAATATGGTGTAAACAAGTTCAATAAGGAGATAAAATCTTAGGATTGACATCCGCATCAGTGTCATACCCTAATTTTTGACCCCCCTGAGATGACATATCTTCAGGATTTTCATCAGGTCAAAACAAGTACCCAGAGCAGTCATTTCTTCATCTGGCATTCAATCAAGGATGTTCAAAGACAAGAAAACTCAGGCAAAGGATCAATCAATAGAAGGATTAGTCTCTAACACAATCATAGGACTCAAAAGCTTCATTTTTATATTCACCTATGATTGATTAGACACCCAGTCATCTGAGTACAGGTTTACTCAGGTTACCAGACTAGGGTTTTTGAGCCTATCAAGGACTAAAATCAGGGATCACCTTTGAGAAACCCTAAAAAGCCCCAGGGGATCATTCAAAGACATCACTCATCTTCAAATAGCTCATATGACAAGATCCACTGGACATCACACCTCAATTCAAAGCCTACAGTCATCATTTTCATCTGGTCGACAATTAGGGTTTTTGACCTAATTCACCAGGATAGTTGACTTTTAATCAGGGCATGGATCCAAAACTCAAGACATGATTCAATAACCTCTACTACCTCAATATAACCCATTTACATCACTCATTTGAGGAGAAGATCTTAATTCCACTCAAAAGTCCAAAATCTCACTTTATCTGGAAAAAGTCAACTGTATAGGATCACCTTTGACTTTTAAGATTTTTGGTCAAACCATGACTTTCAAAGATCAATATCATCAATATATGGATATTAAAGTCATTTTACCAAAGAAATTCAAAAAGAATCATCAAGGAGCAAAATGTCGGGAATTAGGGTTTTTGAGGGCATTGTGGGAACTCAAAATTTCACCTACACAACTCAAAAAACTTCCAACATGAAAGTTGTAGATCTTGCAAAATAAAAAAAACATCTTACATAGGAACTTTTTTCAAAAGAGCAACCATTTAAGAGTTTTGGAATTTTGAAGCTTTAGGTTATAAAAACTTAGAAATTTTTCTAAGTGTTTTTAACCTAGTTTTCATCCAACTTTGGGCTCATTTTTCACAATTCTCCCAAATGATTCTGAAGAAACCATAAACTAATGATTTGAAGTAGATTTTTAGGGCTTTCCAAATTGTGCTCAACCTTCCCCAAATTCATTTTGAGCTAAGAGTTATGCTTGTTCAAAGTTGGCACCATGAAGTAAAATTATAGGTCATGCATCATTTTTTGAACTTTGCAATTTTGTGCACATGACCTCAATTATGGATGCTACACGACCCATAACACATCTGAAAACATGCCATGCATTCATTTCCACCATGACATGAGAATTGAGGAAGATTCCCAAAACAAAAACATGTGATTATGTAATGATTACATTTGGGAATTTATGGCAAATTGATGAATCACCCAAGGAATCTTCTCACCAACCAATTAGAGCTCACTATGCATCAGAAATGTTCCCTAAGATCAGATAGGATCAATGGATGGGGGGCTGGCTCGAAATTGCAATGATCACTCTTGGATATTCCTTGAAATTTCTTCATGGCTAAGAAACCAAACTCACTTCACTAAGCAAGCTCACTATACACAATTGCTCTGAATCAATTGCCTATAAATAGAGGGCTCTTTCTCATTCAGAAAACACACCAAAGAAACCATATTCCTTGCTTTCTCTTTCTCTTCTCATGCTTATGGTTTTTCAAAGTTCTTTGGCAAGAAGAATCGTTTTATTCAAACCAGAGCTTATCTTTGGAAAGTAAGCATTCTAACATCTCAAAGGGGTTCATTTGAGGTGATCCAAGCACCTGGATCACTTCTGTAAGTGGAGGAACGCCATTGTTGCTCTCACTTTGGAGCTGTTGCAGTTGGAGGTCCATAGAGCAATTCAGAAGGTTTCCAACAAAGCCAAGCATCCAAACGTGTTCCTCAGGTGATAGTGAAGCTGTTCAGATGGCTGCAGCTCATCTGTAACTCAAGATTCATCACTCTCCATGTCCACTTGAAGCTCAAATCGAGGGAGGTCCATAGAACAATTCGGGAGAATTGAAGTTACAATAAGCATTCAGTTAGCATCACTGAGTCCCAAGGAAGCTTTTGGGATCATTCATACAAGCCCAGGTGCTCTCTATCATCCTCACGACCTCCATTTTCAGAGGTAAGTTTCTAAACTCCATCTCTTTAATTTAAGTACTCTTTGTGATAAAGCTCGATTCTATCTTGTTCAGCATCATCAGAGGATTTAAAACCCTCTATCATCATTCATTTATTCATCTTGTTTGTCATTTAATTTCAAATTTAGGGTTCATGTGTTCTTAGAGTTCTCTGAGAAATTAGGTAGCTATAGTTAATATAAATAAATTTTAGTTACATGTCTGGATTCGTGAGGAAATTTAGAACAAGATTGATTTTTACATCATGCCATTTAGTTGAGAAACCAGAGAGTTAGGAATTTGAAAATCTTTGAGCTCGAGGAAGAAGACGACTATGGCCATGGCGCGCAAAATTCAAATCTCTGGGCAAAGTTTATTTTATTTTTAATGATAGGCGTTTTCTAAACGAATGAATAACTTGCCCTAGTGGCCTCACATGCGCTCTTAGTCTCCTCATGCCTCAAGTCTGGGGTTCGAATCCCCCTCGCCCTAGACTTTTTGTTTCTTTTATTTTTCCATGATTTACCACTTGTTTGAAAATATAATGAACTGGATGTGTATCATAAACACCAAGCGCGCGTTGGCCCAGTGGTGTTATTTTGAGCTGGTGACTTAGAGGGCGTGTGTTCAAACCTTGGAGGAGACAAACCCAATTTTTTACCACTATTTCTCTTTGTTTTATTCACAAACTTCACACAATTATTTAACCTATCAAAAATATCCATTTTCACCTCATTTTTCACACACTTGTTATTTAATATATCTATTTTGTGAATAATCAAAAAAATCATAAAAATATTATTTATTTCATATATTTTTATTAGGTTTAAAATAGTATGTTTTAAGTGTTTTCTTAAATGCTTTGAATATATATATATTCATTTTGTTTTAACCTAATTATTTTGTGAATAACTTTATGATAAAACCCTAAATTATTTAGGTCTTAATTAGGTATAGATTTCATCTTTGTCTTAATTAAGTTGACTTTTGTCAATATTCAAAACTGTTTTCAGTCTCCGATTAAATAGATGATTAAGGTTTTCAAACAACAAAACCTTATATTATTTCATATCATTTTTAACTGTTTTCATAAACAGTAAATCTTTTTTTTATATGGGCCTCTAATAGAGTGTAAGTCCCAACACCTTCTTTCTTTTCATAGTTTGTTTTCAAAAACTGTATTTACAAAATCTTCTTTCTGTTTTCAAAACATTCTTCTGGTATTTGAAGGGCATTATTCCCGGTGAAACTCTTCAGATACCTATGTGACCTTTGTCCATCTTCACTTCTTCTGTTTTCAAAAAACCATTAACTGTTTATCATATATATTCAACTGTTATCCATCAAATGCTGGTAAGGCTTTGTACATACTTCTTCAAAGGCCTCCACTCCATCCAGGTTAGGCTTTACAAGCTTTCAATTTACAGTCTTTATTTAAATTACTGTCAAATATAAACTGTGCATATATATATTAGAACTACGTTTGAGTGTAAACCCTAGGACAGTTAAACTATATATATATATATATATATATATTATAGGGATATGACCTAGGATTGAAAATGTCTTCCCGGTGAAGGCTCTTTCCTAATTAGAGATCTGTAGTTCAAACCCCCAAGATGAATTATTCCCGGTGAAACATCTTGGCAAAAACCTTAGAATCCAAAAAATAGGACACATCCACCCAAAGAGGAATTATTCCCGGTGAAACCTCTTACCCATTTGCTTAAAGCCAAAATAAGTTCAAAACTACATAGCTTTCTCTTGTGCTATAACAAGGACCCTCGATGACCCTCGATTAGCCTCCTCTTGGGCTTTGTACAAGGACCCACAGGCTTCTTAAAAGCATTTCCAGCTTCCTCTTGAGCTTGTATACAAGGACCCACCAGGTTTCTTATAAACATAGGAACAGGTCTTTAGTCACCTTTTAACCTACCCTGGTGAGTTTCTTCCAATTTAAACCAGACTTTAAACAAGCTAAGTTTGTCTCAATTTTACATTGAGTACACCTTTTGGAATGAGAGACATGGACAGTCTCTGTCACCCTTATCTTCATCAATTTTCCTTAGCAGAGTCTAGGATCCATGTTTGCTTATCCTCAGCAAGAGTCAGCCTTCATCTTGGGCTTTAAACAAGAAGTCTCCACTAGATAATCTTTCTGCCAATCATTTTAACAAAAAAACCCCTGGAAAGGGTTAGCCTCCAAAATCACTTCTTCAAAAACCAAAGATTCATTTCTCTTAGGAGATAATTTCCCCAAAAGAGTCAAAACCCCTGGAAAGGGTCAGCCTCCAAAAACTTGACAAAAATCAGTCTTTTAACAGACAATTTCTCCAGTTGAGTCAAAACCCCTGGAAAGGGTTAGCTTCCAAAATCACTCCTTCAAATTCAAAGACTCATTCCTTTAAAAGATAAATTCCCTAAAAAAGAGTCAGCCTCAATTCTGGGCTTTGTACATGTTATACCCCAAAATTTGCCCACTTCTTTTTTCAGGAAAGTTTCAATATGAAAATTAAGAGTCTCATATAAACATGGATTTTTTCAAAATATCCTGACATATGAAGAACTTGGTTTTCAGAATTTTTCTTACACAGTAACTTGGCTTACAGTGGAATTTATTCTTACGCAAACGCCAAATACTGTTCCTTACTTCACAAATACTATTTATTTATTTTACAGATAAATAGTACTAACACAGTTCATGCAGGGTTAAATCTTTTTGCAGGCGCAAAAGCAGGAAACTCACACTGTACTGGTAACAATTGTTTTTGTTTTCCCACTAACTTTTGTGCTATATTCCATTATTTTCAAAATCTTTTCAAATCTATCCTTTCAAATTCAAATCTCAACTTTATTCTATCCATCTCTCTTTTCCCAACAATACCTTACACTTTCTTTCAAATCTCACTACCACTCAAATTTCCTTTTGTACGGAATCACATCATTCCCCAACGTCTCTTTCCTTCTTTCCATTCTATAAATACTTCTCATTCTTCCATAAAATCTCACATCAAATTCTAATTCATTTCTCAAATTTCCACTTCATAATCCATTTTCTCTTCTTCCCTAACAAAAATGGCAAAATGGATAGAGACACTGTCTCTTACAGTCATCACCATTGCTACGGTGATCATGACTTTCTTCTGCCTGCACAGTCCTGAGGAGTGTGGACCTGCAATGGTTATGCTCCCAATCATCTACATGCTATTGTTCATAGCATGGGTCATCAATCGTCATTCTTAAAATTTGCCGTATTTCTTATTTCTTAAATGTACCGTTTATTCGTCGTACTGTTCAATATAGTATGTAATATTTATACTGTCAGTATTAAATGTTGTACTAGTTGTCATAATATTGCTTAATTACTAAGATAATATTTTGTGTATTTTCTGCCAGTCAAATATTTCTATTTCTGTGCATTAAATAATTTTCAGGTTATTATCGGTAATTTTGCCCGCATACCGTAAATATCAGTTATTTATTATGTTTCTGTTTTCTAACAAGTCATGTAAATAAATTTTCATGCTTCTAACCAAACAAAAACAAAAATAACAACAAAAAAAAAAAGAAAATTAACTTTGACGGTTGATTTTTCACTTTAACTGCTGCTTCAGTACACGAACAGTCGGTTGACAGACAAACTGCAGACAGTACAATTCACAGTGATTTGTACAATCAATCAAATCAATCATTCACAATTCAAATTTCCAAGATTTTTGTGTTAGAAGTCTTCTGAATATCACATGATTAGCAGAAACTCAACACTGCACAAAAATCAGGTACGCTTAACTGCCTCCTATACAGACAGTCCCTAATCAGGGTTTTTCTTGTTTTAACAGGAGCAACAAGTTTTGAGAGCTCAAATGGATTTCATATACATCCATACATCTCAAAGTACCATCATACAAATTTTCAAACTTCAATTCACTCAGACGCACCGTCAGCAGCTCAAACAGTCAACAGACGACCCGTTTGACCAAAAAAGTCAACTGACAGTCAAAAATGAAATTTTTTGTCAAAGTCCATATTTTGTCAAAGGATTCAACATTTGATCATTGGATGATCACAATTCATCAAGGAAAGATCAAAAATCAACAAAACCCTAAGATTCAAAATTAGGGTTTTTGCCTGAAAAGTCAACTCAACTTTGACTGATCATAACTCTCTCATCCTTCATCCAAAAAATGTCAACCAAAGCTCATTTTGAAGGAAATTCAATTATCTTTCAAATGCAATTGATCCCATGGTCATAGCATTCACCATTTGAAAAATATGGCCAAAGACATTACAGGTCATTTTCAAAGTCAACAAAAAGACACTTTTTTCAAATGGACACACAAGGAGAACCAAAAATCATTTTGATATGAGACCAAAGACATTGGTTAGAGGACTCTTTGAGGTTTCCAAAAAGTGCAAGATCTCCTTCATATGACAAAAATTGAAGGATTCACACCTTGTTGAAGTTGGCTAAATTTTGGGAAAATGCATGAAATCAACATTGCTCAAAAATGTTTTTTTTCCAAAAGATGCCAAGTTTTTATGGTCCAAACATCTTTGCCATGTTACTATGGGCCTCCCACGACCAAGACAAAGCCCACATCTATATTATCCATTTTTGACATAATTTTATCTTATTTTAAGATTAAAATTAAAGGAAAATTGCATGGATAATTGGTGGCTTGATCTCCAAGCATGACTCACCTCCAAAGTATTCAATTTTCTGCAGAAGATTGATGCCCAAGGCAAGAGCATTGAATGTAGTCAAGGCTTGGTCAAAAATTCAAAGTTTTTTATTATTAAAGAACCAAAACTTTCAACAAAGGCAACCAAGTTTCTTGCTTCACTTCCAAGCAGCCTATGGGCTATAAAAGGAGCAGCATACCTCCACAACAAAAGGACACACGAAATATATCAAGGCATAGTCAAGAAACTCATCAAAATTCTCTCAAAATTCCATAACTTTGTAAAATTCAAATTTCATTCTCCAATCAATATTAATACAAATCAAGCTTTTTAATCATCTTCTCCAACATCATAGAGTAAGATTAAACTCTTAATACAAGCACATGAGAGTCGTATAAGACATTCAAAGTTCTTCATGTACATATGCCTTTAATTTTCATTTTCATATATACAATTAATATCAATGTAAACTAACCATTCTATCATGCTCATAAGGTCCCATGTAGATGATCTGGGTCTTAACATGCCAACTCCCACGTGAAAATTAGCCTATACCATTAACCATTGAACATGAGTGTTCATACTTGAATCCTTTCGAATCCATAGTTACAAGGCTTGAATTGAAAAACTAACACCACCATCGTGTTCAGGAGACAATTTTAAGTCAGTCTGGGTCCTTTTCTTTTTCGTTCATGGCTGTTTTTGTAGGTTTTCAAAAAGCATGGAAATCTGAAGGAAAATCCGCAGGAATTTCCATAAGTAAATCCGCAGCTAATTTCGCAGGTACCAAGGAAGAAGATGATGAATAGTGGCGCTGAAATTTTGACCGCTTGCGTGGCAATTTCTAATCATCCCATTCGCTGGTCAAAAAACGTGGACCCCACGTTGAACCCTTGACTTCAGCATGATCACATGTTGAACCTCAAACCATCACATCATGCGCCCTCAAATCTGGGTCCTTGATCTCATCAATCCCACCATCCAACGCTCCAAAACATGCAACCACACCATGCACCTTCATCAAATTCCACACTGGATAAGTATCCTTTTTTATCTTCTATTTTATTTTAATTTCTTTGATAAATTAATTAAAAATAGTTTAAAAATTCAAAAAATTCCACAAAAAATATTTTAGACTTCTAAAAATATATATTATTTTCTGAAATAAAAATATTTTATTTTTCTTCATAATTTCAATATTTTACATAATTAATTAGTATATGTTTATATATTTACTTTTTAATTATTCTAACCAATCAAAAAATCATAAAAAAAATTGTTCTTTGTGTTAAATATTGTTTATATATCATAAACTAATTTTGTACATATTTAGGATAATTTTATCATTAAGTCTTAATTATTTGTGTAATTATTTATATAATTATGTTTTGATTAACTTAAAATATCCAAAAACAAATTTCAAAAATTCCAAAAAAAATTAGTTTTGTTCTAAAATCAATTAACAAACATTTTGTACATATTTTTAAACTTATTTGCTAGGTTTAATCATATTTCCATCTTTTCTTTATTTTAAATTAATTAATAATGCATTAATTATATTTAAAATAAATCACAAAAATACAAAAATATGCCTTTTATTTCTTGCAATTTAAAATTCCTAGATAAATGTATAGGATGTCAAATTCATGTAAATAGGCTAGTTTACATTTCCCGCACAATCGATGTAATAGCGTAGATTTACTTTCTGCACTTTACATTTCCGCATTTTAATTTCCAGCACCCATATAAACTGCGTGTATGTCAAAGATAAAACTGAACCGTCAGATCACTAACTTCAAAGATAAATATCTGAATTCAATCACAATCACATTTGCACCTCCTAGGGTAACCCCTTTTCACTCTTTTCAAAATCAAAGTTACATTTCTACTGTTTCGAGTACAAAATCGAACCTTTTGTTTATATCCGACGAATGGATAGATTTTTAAAGGGAACAAGGATAAAGACCTCCTAACTCAGGGTAGACCTCCTAGTTTGCTTGCTCAAAATCAAAACAAACAAAATTCTCATACACTGTTGTTTTTTTAAAACGAATTTTCCAAAAGACAATATTTTGTATACATCCAAACACGGATCATTACAAAATTAACGATCTTTTCAAAACATCTTTCGAAAGATAAGCAAGCATTTGTATATATCCGCACAAGGATCATTACAAATTCTATTTGCAAAGGTATTTCAAAAACACAGGTAAAGCATTCCGAATCAATTGAAAAGTAAAGCAAATGAGCTAAGCAAACTAAAGAGCCCATGGATAACCATGGATACAAAGGGTGCTAACACCTTCCCTTTGTATAACCTACCCCCTTACCCAGAATCTCTCAAAGGTCTTTTTTCTGTTTCTTTTATAAACCTTTCCTTCATTGGATAAAATAAAAGGTCGGTGGCGACTCTGTAAACTTTTTCAAAAAGTGACGCGAAAGCGTCCGATCGACAAAAAAGAGTCAGTTCACGTATCCCACCCACGGAGGGGTATGGCCCGAAAGGACGGTCCACAGAACTGGCGACTCTGCTGGGGAATACAAATTCAAAATGTTTTCAAAAGGGGTTACCTTTAGAGTATAGATCATTTCGATGTTTTCAATTGTTTGATCTGATTGCTTTACTTTTCACAGGTTTGCTTGGGTACTTTGCTTGTGTGAAAGATTCTAACCCGAATCTCGAGATACCTTAAGTATATGACAATAGACCAAGGAAACTGTACGGCATGTACCGATACGGTTGATCTGGTAGTCATCGTTAGTGTGATACTTTGGTTTATACTGATGTCCCTTGAAAGCGATCAAGGAGTATATTAGGCTTCCGAAGTGTCATTAACACTAATTTGTCTTAGAACCTTTTAGTTGAACTTGACTTGTGGCCTATTAAGTGGTTAGCTTTGAAATTGATCGAAGCTAGTTATCCTCGAGGAATATTCTTGATCGGCCGTCCGAGCGCCGTATTGAGATGTTGTCTCCAAGGATCATAGAACCCGAATACTATTCTAGGACAGGTTTTCAACCAACTCAACTTCAGAGGGGAGGGTATCACCTATCAACCTCATGCAAGCCTTTAAACCTAAGGCTATTGTTTGATTTGTTTTTGTGTGCCACATGTTTGCATCATAAACACATCATTTTTCACTACACATTTCAAGGATCAAAGAGTTTACTTTTGTTTTTGCAGGTAATGGCTCCCGCCACCAGAGATTACATCCGAATCAATATCTCAACGGTGCCATCTGAACTCAAAGTCTTGGTAGCAGAATTCCCCAGGAATGCTCAATTCACTGAAAAGCATGGTCACCTACTCCATTTGGTTACCTCAAAGTTTGAAGAAGACATGATACGGGTCCTGTTCCAGTTCTTCGACCCTGAACATCATTGCTTCACATTTCCTGATTACCAGTTGGTACCCACTTTGGAAGAATTCTCTGAATTAATTGGATTACCAATCCGAGATCAATTACCTTTCACTGGTTTAGAAAGAAAACCAAAACCTGAAGTCATTGCTGCTGCTTTACATCTGCAAAAGTCAGAAATCAAATCCAATTGGGAAACAAAGAGTGGAGTTGAGGGTTTGCTTGCCAAATTCTTACTGGAAAAGGCTCGACTACTGCTAGAAAACAAAAGTTATCCAGCTTTTGAAGAAGTTATGGCTCTTTTGATCTATGGGTTGGTTTTGTTCCCTAATTCCGACCAGTTCATAAGTGTACACATCATCAACCTTTTCCTAATTCGCAACCCGGTACCAACATTGCTGGGAGACATCCTACACTCTCTACACACTCGTACCACGAAGAAGCGAGGAACTCTCATGTGCTGTATACCACTGCTGGCTAGGTGGTTTACATGTCATCTTCCCCGATCAGTACTGAGAAATGAACAAAGAGCACAATGGTCTTACAGAATCATGTCTTTATCTCATTCAGATATCCGATGGAACAACTTCTTTCAAAGAGACATTACTATCATTGATCATTGTGGAGAATACCCTAATGTGCCACTCCTTGGCATTAAAGGAGGTATCACTTGCAATCCCTCTCTAGCTCTACGCCAATTCGGATATGCAAGAAGCAACGGTCCTCATGACATGATTATCCGTGGCATTGTGTTTGATTACGAGAATGATTCTCACAGACACCGACGAAGATTCATACAGGCTTGGGACAGTGTCTATAGAATAGAAAGCAAAACTCTGGGGCAATGGAATTCTATTCCTATGGAACTTTACCTCAGATGGGTGCGTACTCATGCTCAAAAACTCATGATGCCCTATCCCGCTGTTCTACCTGTGACTATCGAATCAGAAGTCGAAGGTTACGAACCTCAAGTTATTCTACACCCGGATATGCCAACTGACTTGGAAGAGTTGCAAAAATCCTGGGTTCAACTCAAAGAGGAAAGAGACACCTTCAAAGAACACTGTCAGGACTATGAGAGAAGGCTATTCGAGCTCACCAGACAGCTTCAAGAAGAACAAAGAATCAACGCATTCCTGGGGACAAAGAAAAAGCGCCCACGGGAGACCTGAAAGATCATTTATTTTATTTTCTGTCTTGTAAGCCCAAATGAGGCAAAGAAAAAAGAATAAATTGATTAACTAACGTTTGTTGCTTCTTTAACAAATCTAGACTCTATGATCCTTGAAAACATTGCACACATGCATTCACATGCATTGCATACACATTGCATTTCATACATTGCATTTCATACATTGCATTCATATACATTGCATACACATTGCATACATGGCATCCAGTCATACACATTTCATAACAGGTTCTCATGACGGGTTTCTCATCTCTTCGCTGTTTATTTCAGTCAGAAGAGATGGAATCTGAGGCAAGCATCAAGAATCTCGAAGTACAGAATGCCCAAGTTCAAGTGGCAATTCTGGAACTGGCAAAGGGGCAACAAGAGCTGAAAGCCCTGATACTCAAGAAGAAGAAGAAGCCCAAAGAATCTGCAGGCTTGAGTTACCTGAGAAGGAAGATCAAGATCCCTGTCAAAAAGATCAAAAAGCCACCA